>NC_088812.1:3131632-3200822 GCF_011386835.1 Chrysemys picta bellii | reverse complement strand
CCAGGACGTTTGGCTTCCAGAGTTTTGGTAGGGCCTACTCTTACCTCAAGGCTCAGCAGGGATGCTGGGGGGAGGCAGCTGTCATCGTCCCTGCCTGGTGCAGTGTCAGGCGGGGCTGCAGCCCCCCCGACCTGCAGCCCCCCCAGTCCCTGGGGCGGGTCCAGCCCCACCCACCATAGGAGCATGGGGGTGTAACTCGGGATACAGGCCAGGCTGCCCCACTGGGCCCTACTAGTACCCCCCAGAGGAGGGATGTGATCTCACTGCACCCCTGCTCTAAGCCACTGACACCCCAACAAGAGTGGGGGGCTCTGCCCACCTCTTGCAGCCTGGGGCAGGGGACGATCGCCCTCTGCCTGCCCCAGGCCTCAGTCAGAGGCTGGGCAAAGGGCCCAGGCCCCAAACCTGGGGCAGGAAACAGCAGCACCAGAGGCTTTGGGGGGGAGGGGAGGAGAACTGTGGGGCCCCTGGTCTGGGGAAGGGGGGCTGGGACAGAATCTGGGCTGAGTCCAGACCCCGGCCGGGTCACGGGGCAGAAATGAGTTTGCTGGATCTCGGCCAAAGCTCTTAGAGAGCAGGTGCCCGTCACAGAACCGCCAACTGGCCCGGCCCCAACCGAGCCCCCCCCCCCCCCCCCCCCCCCCCCCCCGGTCCACTGACAGGAGGGAATGGGACTGTCTGTGATACCTAAGAGCCCAGGGTTGGGCGAGCAGGGGGCTGTGGGTCGGGATTGAGGGGCACTGGCAGAGCTGGGGGGAGCCCAGGGCTGGGCGAGCAGGGGGCTGCGGGTCGGGATTGAGGGGCACCATGGAGCTGTGTGTATGGGGGAGCCCAGGGCTGGGCGAGCAGGGGGCTGCGGGTTGGGATTGAGGGGCACCATGGAGCTGTGTGTATGGGGGAGCCCAGGGCTGGGCGAGCAGGAGGCTGCGGGTTGGGATTGAGGGGCACTGGCAGAGCTGGGCGAGCAGGGGGCTGCGGGTCGGGAGTGAGGGGCACCGGCAGGGCTGGGGGGAGCCCAGGGCTGGGAGAGCAGGAGGCTGCAGGTCGGGATTGAGGGCATTGGCAGAGCTGGGGGGGGGAGCCAGGGCTGGGCTAGCAGGGGGCTGCGGGTCGGGATTGAGGGGCACTGGCAGGGCTGGGCGAGCAGGGGCTGCGGGTCGGGAGTGAGGGGCACCGGCAGGGCTGGGGGGAGCCCAGGGCTGGGCGAGCAGGGGCTGCAGGTCAGGATTGAGGGGCACTGGCAGAGCTGGGGGGGGAGCCAGGGCTGGGCTAGCAGGGGGCTGCGGGTCGGGATTGAGGGGCACTGGCAGAGCTGGGGGGAAGCCCAGGGCTGGGCGAGCAGGGGGCTGCGGGTCGGGATTGAGGGGCACTGGCAGAGCTGGGCGAGCAGGGACTGCGGGTCGGGAGTGAGGGGCACCGGCAGGGCTGGGGGGAGCCCAGGGCTGGGCAAGCAGGGGGCTGCGGGTCGGGATTGAGGGGCACTGGCAGAGCTGGGCGAGCAGGGGGACTGCGGGTCGGGAGTGAGGGGCACCGGCAGGGCTGGGGGGAGCCCAGGGCTGGGCAAGCAGGGGGCTGCGGGTCGGAAGTGAGGGGCACTGGCAGAGCTGGGGGGGGTGCGGGTCGGGAGTGGGGGGCACCGGCAGGGCTGAGGGGGGTGTGGGTCGGGAGTGAGGGGCAACTGGCAGAGCTGGGGGGGGTGCGGGTCGGGAGTGGGGGGGCACCGGCAGGGCTGAGGGGGGTGTGGGTCGGGAGTGAGGGGCACTGGCAGAGCTGGGGGGGGGTGCGGGTCGGGAGTGGGGGGCACCGGCAGGGCTGAGGGGACTGTGGGTCGGGAGTGGGGGGGCACCGGCAGGGCTGAGGGGGGGTGTGGGTCGGGAGTGAGGGGCACTGGCAGAGTTACAGCAGTTCCCCCCACCCCTGCAGATGGGGAAGGCTCTGGCAGGCGGCCCCCCCAGGGCTGCCGCCTCCCCCCCCCCCCACTTTAGAACCTCCCAGCTGCATAAACAGGTAATCTGGGGGGTGGGAGGGGGCAGCAGGCGCTATAAATAGGCAGTCTGGGAACATGATGTCCCAGCTGGGAGCCGCCTTACACAACTCGCCTGCCCTGACCCAGCTGGCGCCAGGGGAGTGGGGGGGGGGGGTTTGCGCAGCCCAACTTCCTTCCCCTTCAGTCCCGCCCCCCTTTTAACCACTAGCGCCCCCCTCCTAGGGCCAGGGACAGAACCCAGCCGTCCTGGCTCCCAGCCCCCCCGCTCTAACCACTAGCCCCCTCTCCCCTCCCAGGGATAGAACGCAGGAGTCCTGGCTCCCAGCCCCCCCCACTCTAACCACTAGCCCCCTCTCCCCTCCCAGGGATAGAACGCAGGAGTCCTGGCTCCCAGCCCCCCCCGCTCTAACCACTAGCCCCCCTCTCCCCTCCCAGGGATAGAACGCAGGAGTCCTGGCTCCCAGCCCCCCCCACTCTAACCACTAGGCCCCGCTCCCTTCCCAGGGCCAGAACGCAGGAGTCCTGGCTCCCAGCCCCCTGCTCTAACCACTAGCCCCCTCTCCCCTCCCAGGGATAGAACGCAGGAGTCCTGGCTCCCAGCCCCCTGCTCTAACCACTAGCCCCCCTCTCCCCTCCCAGGGATAGAACCCAGGAGTCCTGGCTCCCAGCCCCCCCACTCTAACCACCAGCCCCCTCTCCCCTCCCAGGGATAGAACCCAGGAGTTCTGGCTCCCAGCCCCCTGCTCTAACCACTAGCCCCCTCTCCCCTCCCAGGGATAGAACGCAGGAGTCCTGGCTCCCAGCCCCCCCCACTCTAACCACTAGGCCCCGCTCCCTTCCCAGGGCCAGAACGCAGGAGTCCTGGCTCCCAGCCCCCTGCTCTAACCACTAGCCCCCCTCTCCCCTCCCAGGGATAGAACCCAGGAGTCCTGGCTCCCAGCCCCCTGCTCTAACCACTAGCCCCCTCTCCCGTCCCAGGGATAGAACCCAGGAGTCCTGGCTCCCAGCCCCCCCACTCTAACCACCAGCCCCCTCTCCCCTCCCAGGGATAGAACCCAGGAGTTCTGGCTCCCAGCCCCCTGCTCTAACCACTAGCCCCCTCTCCCCTCCCAGGGCCAGAACACAGGCGTCCTGGCTCCCAGCCCTCCGCTCTAACCACCAGACCCCACTCCCCTCCCAGCTCCCCAGGCCTCGTGAGCTTGTCCCTGCTGGGCATATTCCAAGGACCGTCCCCTCCTTGGCCGAGCACCACGGCCACCAGCCAGGCTGGCTCCGATACCTCCTGGCTCAGCCCAGCCACTGGCCCGTTGAGCCCCCTGGAAGAAAGGACAGCTGGGGGTGGGCTCTGAGGAGCCAGCTGCACCCCCTGCTGGAAGGAGAGGGAATTGCTGTGCCATGGGTCATAGACCCCTCTACTGCTGACGGCTGAGGGGGATTCTCCAGCCGCTGAGCTGCCTGGGGCCTGTGATCTCGGAGCAGGGGGTCTGAATGCTCCCCTCACCGCTGAGCCCACGTGCACGCCGGGCACAGAGCAGTAGATCACCAGTGTTTGGAACAGAGCTGGGAGCCGGGATGCCTGGGTTCTATCCCCGGCTCGGGGAGGGCAGGGGGCCAGAGCAGGGGGGGCTGGGCTGGGCATCTGACCCCGTGTGCCCTCCCCAACCCCCCGCCAGGGGTCCAGGACATGGCGCTTCATCCTCCTGCTGCCCTTGGCGGGTCCTGCCTGATGATGTAACTGGAGCCAGGCCACCAGCCCGAGCAGCTGGCCCTGGGCCAGGCCATTACATAACAGCCTCCGGCTTGCGTAAGCTCCTTCCCGCCCCCTGGATCCCGCCTCGCCGGGGCCCGGGTGTGGGGAGTCAGGCCCCTAGGGTCACCTCCCTGTGCCTCTTGATGTCACCTAGGGGGCCTCTCCCCCCCATGGGGCTGGTGCCTGCCCCCGATGGGAGCCGGGAGCCCCCTAAAGGAGAAAGCCCCCATGTCCATTCCCTGCCCCCCTCAGCTAGCAAGTCCCTCCCCTCAAGTTTTTCCTGATGCAGGTTGTTGAGAGACCCCAGTATCACACACACACACACACACACACACACACACACACACACACACACACACACACATGCAAAGATCGCAGTATGGGACTCACAGACACACCCCTCCCAGACTCCCGAACCGGGGCGAAAGGCCAGCTGCCAAAATACAGTGTAGGATCAACACTCTCCCTCTGCGTGTACACACACACACACACACACGCTCTGCCCACTCACCACCTGCCGCAACTAGGGCAAAGGGTGTGTGCTAAATTCACAGCTGCACAAACACACCCCTCACACTGCACACACACACCTGACACCAACGCTCACACCCCAGAGTGCACATCCCCCTCTGCACACCACCACCAACACACACACACAATGTCTCCCACCCCCTCCCACCCCCACAATGCACAACACTCGGAATACCCTCAAACCTCATACACATACCCTCAGCAACACACACACTGTACAGACACTCCCTCCAACACTCACACCCACACCAACACACTGTACATGACTCGCACACACACACTCATTCACCCCCCCCCACATACGCTGTATACTTCCACCTAAACCCACACTTCTCTCTCACACACACACACAGCCCGCATACACCCTCGCCACTCAATGGACACACATGCACATGCACACGCATCCCATACGCACTCTGTGTCCACATTGCCACACACACTCAGTGTGAACAGACACACACACACACACACATGTTGTAAAGGAAAGACACCAACATCCAGCTGCTGGAGGGGCAGCTTGGGGGAGGAGGGATCGGGGGCGATGGAAGCGGGCCGGGGGCAGCTTGGGGGCGGAGGGATCGGGGGCGATGGAAGCGGGCCGGGGGGCAGCTTGGGGGCGGAGGGATCGGGGGCGATGGAAGCGGGCCGGGGGGGCAGTTTGGGGGCGGCGGGATCGGGGGTGATGGACGCGGGCTGGGGGGCAGCTTGGGGGCGGCGGGATCGGGGGTGGTGGACGCGGGCCGGGGGGCAGCTTGGGGGGCGGCGGGATCGGGGGTGATGATGGACGCGGGCCGGGGGGCAGCTTGGGGGCGGAGGGTTCGGGGGCGATGGACGCGGGCCGGGGGGCAGCTTGGGGGCGGAGGGATCGGGGGCGATGGACGCGGGCCAGGGGGCAGCTTGGGGGCGGAGGGATCGGGGGCGATGGACGCGGGCCGGGGGGCAGCTTTGGGGTGGAGGGATCGGGGGCGATGGAAGCGGGCCAGGGGGCAGCTTGGGGGCGGAGGGATCGGGGGCGATGGACGCGGGCCGGGGGGCAGCTTGGGGACGGAGGGATCGGGGGCGATGGATGCGGGCCGGGGGGCAGCTTGGGGGCGGCGGGATCGGGGATGATGGACGCGGGCCGGAGGGCAGATTGGGGGGCGGAGGGATTGGGGGGGCAGAAGGTGGCTTGGTGGGGGGGGGACAGGGTCAATCAGGATCGCTGAGAGCAGCCCCCGGCCCCGCTCCCAAGGGGTGGGTTTGAAATCACCGGGATGTCTAAGCAAAGAGGCAGCCTGGGTTAGTGGCCAAGGCACCAGGCTGGGCCTCAGGGCACCGGGTTTCTAGCCCCAGCTCTGGGAGGGCAGCGGTGGCTACTAGTTGGAGGGGGGAGGCTGGGGGTCAGGACTCCTGGGTTCTAGTCCCAGTTCTGCCACTGAGCTTAGGCAAGCCTAACTGTGCCTCAGTTTCCCCTCCCACCCTTTGTCTATGCAGATGGCGAGCTCTCTGGGGCAGGGTCTGCCCACGGTGGGGCCCCGATCTCAGTTGGGGGCCTTTAGGCATTACCGTAATTCACCTAATGAGCAGGACTCCATCAGGCCCCCTTGGTCGGGTCCCCCCGGCTCCATGCACCTGCCGGATCCTGCCCCAGTTATTCCAGGCCCTTTGACATCAGTGGGTTGCCATGGCAGCGTCGGGTTGCCACAAGCTCCGGCCCAGAGGAGAGGTTGGTTACTATGGAGAGAAAAAGGGGATGTAGGAAGAAGGGGCTGGATGGGGGGAGGGGAAGATGGGTGGCGATAGAACCCAGGAGTCCTGACTTCCAGCTCGGGGAGGGGAGTGGGGTCTGGTGATTGGACGGGGGTGGGCCAGGACTCCTGGGTTCAATCCCCAGCTCTGGGAGGGGAGGAGAGTGGAGTCTAATGGGGGGTGGGGTCTGGGAGCTAGGACTCCTGGGTTCTATCCCTAGCTCTGGGAGGGGAGTGGGGTCTAATGGGGGGGGCGGGAGCCAGGACTCCTGGGTTTCTATCCCCAGCTCTGGGAGGGTAGTGGGGTCTAATGGGGGGGGGGCTAGGAGCCAGGACTCCTGGGTTCTATCCCCAGCTCTGGGAGGGGAGGGGAGTAGAGTCTAATGGGGGGGGGTGAGCCAGGACCCCTGGGTTCTATCCCCAGCTCTGGGAGGGGAGTGGGGTCTAATGGGGGGGGGGCTGGGAGCCAGGACTTCTGGGGTTAGATGTCCGGCTCTGGGAGGGGAGGGGAGTGGGGTCTAATGTGGGGGGGCTGGGAGCCAGGACTCCTGGGTTCCATGTCCGGCTCTGGGAGGGGTGGGGGGCCCACTGGCTCCTGGGGGTGCCTCTCAGCGGCTCTGCCACCCCCCCCCCCCCCGTAGCCCGGCTCCCGCGGAGCATCCCAGCCCGTCGCCGGGGGGCGGTGCCTGTTGCCATGGCGCGCGGTTGCCAGGGGGACGGGCGGGGGAGGAGGCGGTGACGTGCCGGGGTTACCCCGAGGTGAGGCTGGGACCCGGGCTGAACTTGGCACAAATAGGGGCCGGAGCGGGCGCGCGCGGCAGACGCGGAGGGAGGCAGCGGCGAAGGGGCGTCGGGCCCTATTGCAGCGGAGCGACCGGCGGGCGGTAAGGACCCGGGGCGGCGGGGGCCACCGTGACACGCGGGGACAGGCCCCCTCCGCCCCCACACCTGCGTGAGGTGCCGTGTGTGTAGCTGTGTGTGTGCAAACGTGCCTGGTTCTGTGTGCGTGTGTGTGTCATGGCCGTGTGTGTAGCTGTGTGTGTGCAAACATGCCTGGTTCTGTGTGCGTGTGTGTGTCATGGCTCTGCCTGTGTGCGTGTCTGTGTGTGCATGTGTGTGTCATGGCTGTGTGTGTAGCTGTGTGTGTCATGGCTCTGCCTGTGTGCGTGTCTGTGTGTGCATGTGTGTGTCATGGCTGTGTGTGTAGCTGTGTGTGTCATGGCTCTGCCTGTGTGCGTGTCTGTGTGTGCATGTGTGTGTCATGGCTGTGTGTGTAGCTGTGTGTGTGCCGCGTGTGCATGGCTCTCCGTGTGTGTCTCTCTGTGTATGCATGGCTCTGGGTGATTGTGTGAGCAGTGTGTGTGTGCGCACATGGCTGTGGGTGCTGGTGTGGCTCTAGACGTCACTATGCTTGTATAACTTTGTGGGTGTTTTATCATTTGTTTGCCTTTCTGGCTGCCTACGCTTGTCTATGTTCATGTGCTGGGGTGTGTTTGCGGGTCTGTGTGTGTAGAGGGATGTGTATTTGTGAGGGCATGGTAACATGGGCTTGTGTGTATGACTACATATTGAGCATGTGTGTATTTGTGGTCTCTATGTGCGCAGATGGGGGTGTTTGGGTGGGCATGGATGGTGAGGTGTTTGTCTAGGCATTTTGTGGTGGAGAGTGCAGTTGCCTAGCTCTGTGTGTGTGGATTTGGGTGTATACACTTGTGTGTTAACAGTTTACATATATGGGTGTGTACGTGTTTGTGCCAGTGTGTTTGTGTGGGGGTGTATATGTCCATATATGGGTGTGCAGATATGGTGGTATATTTGTATAGTTGTGTGTGTGTGTGTTTGTTTGCATATGTGGCTGTGTGTATTTTGTGCTTGTGTGTACAGTTGTGTGCATTTATATGACTATTTCTTTGCATTCCTGTTTGTGTGCTTAGAAGGATTTGTGTGTGAGACTGTGTGTAGTATATAAATAGTGATGTGCATTTCTTTGCAGCTGTGTTTGTGTGACTGTGTGTTTGGAAGAGTGCGTGCCTTTATAGATGTGTGGGTCTGTGTGTAAATGTGCATGGCTGCACACATTTATTTCAATTCATGTGGATATATGTGTGTAAGCGAGTGTTTGTGTGCTGGATGTATGTGTGTGTGATTACGTGTTTGGATATATGTGTACCTCTGTGTATGTGATTGTGTTTCTGGCTGGTTGTGTGTGATTGTGTGGCTGGCTCTGTGTGTGCATGTGTGTGATTGTGTGGCTGGCTGGCTGTGTGTGATTGGCTGGCTGTGTGATTGTGTGGTAGGCTGGCTGTGTGTGATTCCTTCACTTTCTCTTTCCTAAATAAAACATTCACAATCCCTCCTCCTGCGCTGGAAGTGCGGGGGGGAGGGGGGGGGATGACAAATCCCTCCCCCCCCCCACTCCTGTGCACCAGACAAAAATAGCAGCTAGCTCAGAGCAAGTTTGTTTGTCCTGGGGGGAGCGGGGAGGGCAGCACGTCCTGTCCCAGGGCTGGAATGCCTGGAGCAGGGACAGCGGGTCCGGGATCGCCCAGGCTGGGGTAAACCCCAGCCAGCGTGCAGGGAGGTTGGGACGGGGGGGATATGGGATGCCAGGGCCGGATTCTGAGTTCAGCCCCCGCCCCGGGTGAATCCACGGGGCTTTTACACGGCTGTGAGTCCCCCGGCTGTGCTCCGCACCATACACAGCCGGCCAGAGCTGGGCGGGTTCCCGGAGTGAGTCTGGCCTGCGCCAGAGGGCGGGTGGGGTGAGGCTTGGCGGATCTATCCCTGTCTACGTTCATGCAAGCGTGTGTGTGCGGGGGTGTTGGGGGTGTGTGTGTACGTGTGACTGTGTGTGCGTCGTGCGTCTGTTACGAGGGTTGTGCGTGTCTGTGTGACCGTATGGGACAGTGTTTGAGTGTGACTGTGTGTTGTGTCTGAGAGAGAGGTGAGGTGCTCCTGATCAGTGTGTGTGTATGTGTGTGTGTGTGGTTGTGTTAGGCTGATCAGGGTTTGTGGCCATGGTTGTGTTAGGTTGATTTTGTGTGTGTGTGTGATGGTGGTGTGTGTGTGTGTGTGTGTGACAACCTGACAGACAAGGAGGGAGGAGGCCAGGGGGAGGGGCTGTGCAGTCCCATAAGTGACATTCATGCAAATTATGTATGGAACTAATTTGGATATAAAAAATTATTTACATATGACACAAACTTCAGCTTCAGGCCACACACACACACACACACACACACACACACACACATACACTCACATGCTTGTGATACACCCAACACAAGCACAGCCACATTCGCTGTCGCATACCCAGATACAGTCACAAGTGTGCACTCACAAGCACAGACACCATCACACACACACCTTGTCACACACGCAAATGCGTGCTCACAAACACTTGCACACACCCACAGGGACGTCCGCCAGGCTCACCCCCCATTAGCTTCCACACATCACCTGACACACGCTAACCCCCCCTTTTCCCCCTGTAGCCAGGCGTGGCCCGTCCCCTGGCGCCATGAGCTCATCCCCAGAGGAACCACCTCGCCCGCCCTCGCCAGGCCCCGCCAGGCTCTGCATTGCCGTGTCCTGCTTCGCCGAGGATTCCACAGCCCTGACGGGCAGCAGGCTGCTGGTGGCCGGGGGCAGGCCCCAGGACCCGGCCGCGGGGGGCGCAGCTCGGCGGAAGCGGGAGTTCACCCCGGAGGACAAGAAGGACGACGGCTACTGGGACAAGCGCAAGAAGAACAACGAGGCGGCCAAGCGTTCGCGGGAGAAGCGGCGCGTCAACGACCTGGCGCTGGAGAGCCGGGTGTTGGCGCTGCTGGAGGAGAACGCCCGGCTCAAGGCCGAGCTCCTGGCCCTCAAGTTCCGCTTCGGCCTCATCCGCGAGCCGGCTGAGCCCCCGAGGCCGGCCGCTGCGCCCGCCCCCTACCCGTACCCGCTGGGCACCGAGCCCCTGCCGCCACCGCCACGCTACGGCCGCCCCTTCCAGCCGGAGGCGGGCGGGGGGTACTCCGAGGACTCCGGGTTCTCCACGCCCGGCAGCTCCAGCATGGGCAGCCCCGTCTTCTTTGAGGAGCGGGACGGGTTCGAGGGGCACTGCCTGGTGCCCGAGGCCCCCGGGGAGGAGGGGGAGGCAGGCCGGGGGGGGCGCTATGACCCGGCGGGGGATGCCGTCAAGAGCTTGCCCCACAAGCTGCGCTTCAAGATGGCCGGGGGGCCCGAGGAGATGGGGGGCGAGGCCCAAGCCCCCTATGCCCCGTCGCCGCCCGCCGGGGACTGGCGGGGGGGCGCAGCCGGAGGGGAGGACCAAAGGAACGGGGCAGCAGCATCAGGGGTGGGGGCTGCGCTGTTTGGGGGGTGCTACGGCACTGGGGGGTCGCCCCCCCTCCCACTCCAGGAGCCCGGGTACCAGACGGAGAACGGCGCCCTCCGGAGCCAGCTGGCATCCCTGTCGGCCGAGGTGGCTCAGCTGAAGAAGTTCTTCTCCGAACAGATCCTGGTCAAGATGAACTGAGGGGTGCTGGGGGGGAAGGGGGTGGCTGGGAGCAGGTGTGGGTTTTCATCTCCCCTCCCTGGGGCCCTTCCCCCCATGTTCGCTTGCCCCCTCCCCATGTATATTTGTACAGATTTCTGCCCCTTGGGGCGCTTGGGGGGTTTTCTATCGTGTATCCGTTGCCGGAGACTTTTAAAATAATAAACATGTTTCTGGGGGGATGCGCCCCTGTTTGTTTGGGTGGCTCCCCCAAGATCCTAAGCAGCACAGACCAGATCAGACCTGGGGGCCCATCTGCCCTGGTCTCCCTCCTCCTCCCCCCCAGCCATGGCAGATCGCTCCCAGCTGCACATCCCTCCCAGCCACTTGCCCGTTGGTAGGGAGGGCTATAACTTGCTGGGGGATCCTATACTGCCCCCCCACCCCACACGCAGGGGGGCAGGAGCCTGAAGGGAACTCAGAGGGGCAACACCTCTATCTGCGCACAGCGCCACCCTCTGCCCATAGCGCTGTCGGGCAGCGCCAGCCCCTGGTGATCTGCGGCGGCAATTCAGCGGGAGGTCCTTCGCGCCGAGCGGAGTGAGGGACCGTCCGCTGAATTGCCGCCGAATCGCTGAACCTGTCGCCCCTCTCCGGAGCGGCCGCCCCAAGCTGGTGCCTGGAGCCGGCCCTGACTGCAGGGTAGCAGCGTGGCACCTGTGCCAACCACGGCACTGCCACTGGGCTTGCACGTGCTGAGATGCAGCTGCTGCTGGGGTGGGACCCAGGGGCTGCTTATACGAGGATCCCTCCCCCGGTGCTGAGATGCAGCTGTGGTGGGGCACGGTGATGGGACCCAGGGCCAGCGTCAGAGTCATAGGCTGCTGCTGGGAAACGTACATGAGGCTTGGGTCCCTGCCTGCCCCAGCCCCCTGGCGTTTGTAACTGGGCCTCTGCCCCACAAGGCAGGCTCTGCACCGTCCCAGCCCTCGTGCCCTGCCCTGGCACTGGGTGGCAGGACCTGTTGCCCCCTGCAGAGGGCAGGTTGCCCTAGTGGCCAGCCTGTACCCTGCCCTAGTCCCTCCGCCCTCCGCTGGCGGCTTCTCCATAGGCTGATGAGCGCAGGCGGGTGGTTGGCGCGGCTCACCCACAATCCTGCCACCCTCTGTTTCTGCTGAACATGTTGAGTGCACCAGGCGGCAGCCCCGTTTCCGGCTCGTCCGGTGCCTCCCGCTGAGGTTCTGGGCAGAGTGTCTCCATTGTCACGTCTGTGACCCCCTCATGAGCCCCCTCCTGGCCCTGCCCATGACGGCCGAGCCGCTGGGCCAGGAGGGTGCAGCTGGGCAGGGGGTGCCCTGTGACTGTGGGGCCCGGGCCCGGTCCCTTCGTGGATCCCAGCTCCGGACAGCATTTCTCTGGGCAGCGTCCACTGGCTCCTTTTGGGGCGCGGCGGGAGCCGTCCTGGGTCCTCTGCTCGGGGTCCCCCTCTGGAGCCCCGTGACCTCCCCTCCCATCCCAGCTCTCCCAGTTTTTGTCCCCCGCATTCAGTTGGCCTGGACTTTGTGGTCCCTTCGCTTGGGGGAAGCTGGGTGGGACTTAAGTCTTGGGTTGGCCTCCGCCAGCACATGCCAGTACCTGTAACCGGTACCTGGGGAGGGACTGGGGGGTCAGTCACCTTTCCAGCTGCCACAGCTATGGGGGGTGAGCCCTGGGAGGGAGCCTTGCTGTGGGGCCCCAGGAGGACAGGCCTCTGCAGTTGCAGCTCACATGAGGGAAGGGGCTCTACTTGAAGGTGGGGGAGGGCCTCTGATGGGGGAGGGGCCTTGGGCTGGGGTGGGGGGGGAGGATGAACAAAACACAACTGGTCCCCTCCCCCTCGCACCCCAAGGCATCCTGCTGTCCAGAATGTCAGCTCATTAGGTGGGAGGGGGCGGAGGCTGAGCTGACACCCCCTGACTGCTCCCCTGTGCAAACTAATGCAGCCAGGAGGCACTGGGCCTCCCCAACTACATTTCCCAGGATGCACTGAGGCCACCAAACTTCACTTCCCAGGGTACTGTGGGACTTTAAAAAACTACACCTCCCAGGATGCCCTGGGACCTTAAAAACTACATTTCCCAGGATGCTCTTGGGAATGGAGGTGAATTTTCCCGGATGGGCCTTGCCCCCTGTCATGCAGCCACCTCTGGTGTGGGTTGTGGCAGTTGTTCGGGGCCGGAAGTGGCAGGGAGGGATAGCTCAGTGGTTTGAGCATGAGCCTGCTAAACCCAGGGTTGTAAGTTCAATCCTTGAGGGGGCTATTTAAGGGTCTAGGGATTGGTCCTGCTTTGAGCAGGGGGTTGGACTAGATACCTCCTGAGGTCCCTTCCAACCCTGAGATTCTATGATTCTATGACTCCCAGACCCCCGTGAAAGTTGCACTGGGAGTTAAGGATGCTGGGTGCAATCCTCCAGGCTGGCACTCACCCAGGATGCCAGGGTTGGCTTGTTATTGCAGTGGGACCTGAGCGAAGATACCTGGCTTCTGTTCCCAGTGGTGGGGTGGGAATGAGGTCTAGTGATTGGGGGGGGGGGGGGGCGGCGCTGGAAACCAGGACCCCTCCGTTCTGTTCTGGGGTGTGATCGGGGTCTAGTGGTTAGAGGAGACGGGAAGGTTAGAGCAGGGGGATGGGCGCCAGGACTCCTGGGTTCTGTGGCTGACTCACCCACTGATTCAGTGTGTGACCTCAGGGACACCACGTCCCTTGCTTTCTCCCTGTATGAAGAGGAGGGGCTGTAAGGCCAGTCAGAGCTGTAATGCCCCAGACACACAACTGGGCTGAAATCTGCCCCATGCTTGCCTGACCCTATAGCTAGCCTGATCTGGCCAGCCCCCTTGGTCCAGGCTACCCCATATCGATCCTGTCAGAGCTGAACCTGCCTCTGAGGAGCAGCACTTCCCGTAGGTCCTATGTAAACAACAGTGTGGTGAGTGGCACAGGTTCCTGCTGATGGGGCAGGGAGTGCGGGAGGGCGCTCACCTCTGGGGGGAGGAAAACCCCTTGGGGTGTTTGTGCTGGGGGCATGTCATTGGGGGGGGCTGTGTGTGTGTTGGGGGGCTTGTCCCATCCTGGGGAGACACAGGAGGCTGCCGAGCCGGCCCACGCCCCAGCGCTGGATCCACTGTAAATACTCCCGTGACCTGTGTTGTCGCCGGTACCCTCCTTTAGCGGTAGGGTGGGGCTGAACGGCTGTCACACGCAGCCCGGCCCACAGGTGGCGCTGCAGACGTGGTTATTGACGGTGACACAAATTCAGGTTCCTGTCACCTTGACGCACTGTCTCTCTCTCCCCCCATCTGCCCGCCCCCATCTATCTGAGCACTAAGGTGGGCGAGATCATATCTTTTATTGGACCAACTTCTCCTGGTGAGAGAGAGAGAGACGAGCGTTTGAGCTTCTTCTCCAGGCCTGGGAAAGGTGCTCCGAGAGTCACAGCCAAATACAACGGGGGGCGGATTGTTTAGCATAAGGAGGTTGGACACTTTCTAAGGCACCCGTCAAGGGGAAGTGGCTTCTTAACACCCCTGCAGTCGTAGGCCAAAAAAGGGGGGTTAGCGGGTTACAGATTGTTGGACTAGCCATAAATCCAGTGTCCTTATTAAGCCCACGATTTTGGGCGTTTTAGTGAAGTTGTCCATTTAAGCTCCCAGGGTCGGCTTGAGAAAGGGTTGTGCAGGTTTCCTTTGAGGACGAGGACGGAGAGGTCAGATATGGAGTGATCACTTTGTGAAAAGTGCCCGCCCACAGGTGACAGGGTGGTTTTGTCTTTTGCCCTTGCAGTCCGTTCAAGAGCGCCGCCCGCGATTGTCTGGTTTCACCCACATGGCTGCTCTTGGGGCATTTGGGTGCGCTGCCTGAAGTCCAGCGCACATTGCGATAGGCATGTGGCGGTCCCACGGGTCTTGAAAGGTGTGTTGTGTGGAGATCTGTTTGCGGGTTTTGCATCTGTTGTTCTGGCAGGGTCTGATGTCACTTTGAGTTGGCGGGTCCTGGTCTGTGGGGAGCTGGCTTCTGGTGATAAATTTGGCAAGGTTGGAGGGTTGTTTGAAGGCCAGAAGAGGGGGTTCAGGAAAGCTTTCTTTCAGGATGTGGTCCCCATCAAGTTTGGGTTGTGATTCCTGAATGATACCCCATTTGGGTACCAGTGTGGGGTGGTAGGTGACAACTGGGGGCAAGTGGTCAGAGGGGGTTTTATTTCCATATTAAAGCAGGTTCTCTCGGAGTATTTGGGTGGCCCATTCCATCATGTGATCTACTTCTCTGGTGGAGTGTCCTTGTTTGGTGAAGGAGGTTTTACATACGTCAAGGCCTTTCTCCTCGGAACATGTTCTGTGGTACCTGAGGGCCAGGCGGTAGGTAGCAGATTTCTGGGTGTGTCTGGGGTGGTTACTGGATCTGTGGAGGTAGGTGTGGTGATGAGCTGCGGGTTTCTTGCAGACAGTTGTCTGTACGGTTCCGTTGTTGGAGCTGATGGCGGTGTCCCAGAAGTTGATGCTGGTGCGGATGTGTTCCAGAGAGAGATTGATGGATGGGGCGGTGGTGGTTGAAGTTGTGGTGGAAATCCGTGAGGGAGTTTAGGTTGTCCGTCCAGAGGAGGAAAATATCCTCACTGTATATCATGGGTTTCGTGGTGCATTTGTCCAGCAATTCTTCTTCACGGTGGCCCTTGAAGATGGCTTATTGGGGAGCCGTCCTAGAGCCCAGGGCTGTTCCCATGGTTTGGACAAAGTGTTTGTTGTGGAATCTAAAAGTGTCTGTCTCTCTGCCACCTCCTCATCCCCGCCCCCTCATTTTCTGCCCCGTTGGCTCTGGGAGAAAGCGCCAAGGGGCTGGTTTGAGATGTACCAGGTGGGCGCTGGAGGCCGCCGTCGGAGACCGGAGTGGAGATTTCAATAGCCAGTGAGAGAGATTGGGCGGGGGGAAGCCGTAAAGGGCCGTGATGGGGCATGTCACAGCTTCAGGGTAGCTGCCCCCGTGTTCCCACTCCACGGTCCACCGAGGGCACCCACATCTGGCCGTCACCTTTAATATTGCCAGCAAGCTGGAGTGTAACTCCTGCATCACCCCTGCCTGGCCCTCTGCATATTCTCATATATGGCCCAGCCACCCCATACCAAGCCAGTCAGAGCTGAACCTGCGCCTGGGGAGTAGCACTTCCTGTAGGCCCTACATAAACAACACCGTATGCTTTGCTTTCTCTCCAGCGGCTGTGGCCGGTGTGTTGCCTGCCCTTGTAAGCAGGCTTGGCAGAATCCTGGGTTTATTTTTATATCATTTCAATGGATAAAACCGATGTTTATTTTTAAGCCTTTTGGTCTCTTTGTATCTCTGTAAATGTTCACAATTGGGTGAAATTCGGGGGTTTACGCATTTTTTTTTTGGATGGATTTAAATGTTCACAGTTGTGAGAAATTGTGAGGGGGCCTCAGACAATGGGATGGGGGAGTCTGACAATAATGATTTAATTACAGTAGCCACTGAAGAGGCAAAAGGTTAAAACTTTATAACCACTAAACCCACAAATCATATGTCAAATCAAATCGTCTGTCCAACTTTTAGCCTGAAATCCAGCTCGAATACGTTCTCGAGCAGCGTTTTGCTTCCTTTGCCTGTCGGTAAATTTCCATGATTATCAGTGGAAATAACTTTTCGTCCATTTGCGTGTACTGCAAAATCAACGTTTCTCGACACTTACCGATCAAAATCGAATCCTTCCAAGCTTAGTTATAAGTTACCACAGAGCTCCTTCTAAGCAAGCCCATTTAATAGTGTTAAAACAATCGAAGATCCTACATGCATGGTAAATAGCTTACCGGCGCTCACCCACATCTCCAGTCTAGGGCTCTGGGAGATTCCAGTCCTTAAAATCCCACAACTGGGTTTTTTCCCCATGGTTACAAGTTCATAGAGCCACCATTTCATTATACGTCTCAGGCCTTTTATCTTGGCCTTCTATAGAAGCGATCACCAGACAAAGATCCCTCTCTCCAGAGCATAGCTTCCAAAGGGTGGGGTTTTTCATAACTGGAGTTGGGGAATTTGCATTCGCCTCCCCCTAGATATTCCCCAGGAAATTCGCTTCTTGGCCCCAAAACCCCATGCTTGTCTGGCAGTTTCAAGATAGTCTTCTGAGCTCCCAGGT
Organism: Chrysemys picta bellii; assembly: GCF_011386835.1. Lineage (NCBI taxonomy): Eukaryota > Metazoa > Chordata > Testudines > Emydidae > Chrysemys > Chrysemys picta. The sequence continues at coordinate 3,184,164 of NC_088812.1, read as the reverse complement.
CTCACATCTCTTCATACGATCCCGGCCTACAAGAATCCATACATTTAATACAGGAAGGTCTTTGAAGGATATTGCTTTAAATTGGCATACCCGTTGCAGAAACAAGGTGGGGGAGGAAATATCTTGAGCCAACTTCTGTGGGTGGGAAACACAAGCTTTCGAGCTTGTCTCTTTCACCCACAGACGTTGGCCCAATCCAGGATATTACCCCACAGGCCTTGCGGTCTCTAATATCCTGGGACCAACATGGCTACAACACCACTGCAAACGACATCTCCATCACAGGACGCAGTGGCAGGGTCGTTTTCACCATTGTGCGCAGAGCTGCTCGGTGTAGTTGGAGTTGTCAGGAGAGGGGGAGACCTGTTTTGTTCCTTGCAATTGGCTTGGGGCACAGATGTCGCTGTTAAGTTTGTCTTCCTTTTCCTCCACGTGCTGAGACGGCAACGTGTGACAGCACCAGCCGCTTCCGTTGGTGGTGCGAGACAAGGGGAAGCCAGCGGAGGGCCGTACAGAGAGCCGGGGAGGCAGTCACCGCGACAGGCTGGGAGAATGAACTCCCCATACAAGTCTGAATAAATCTTAAGAACATAAGAACGGCCATACTGGGTCAGACCAATGGTCCATCCAGACCAGGATCCTGTCTGCTGACAGTGGCCAATGCCAGGTGCCCCAGTGGGAATGAACAGAACAGGGAATCATCAAGTGATCCATCCCCTGTCGCCCATTCCCAGGTTCTGGCAAACAGAACCTAGGGACATTTCAGAGCATGGTTTTGCAGCCCTGCCTGTCCTGGCTAATAGCCATTGATGGGTCTATCCTCCATGAACTTCTCTAGTTCTGTTTTGAACCCTGTTATAGTCTTGGCCTTCACAGCCTCCTCTGGCAAGGAGTTCCACAGGTTGACTGTGCGTTGTGTGACGAAATACTTCCTTGTGGTCGTTGTATACCTGCTGCCTATTAATTTCATTGGGTGACCCCTAGTTCTTGTGTTTTGAGGAGTAAATAGCACTCCCTTATTCACGTGCTCCACACTAGTCATGATTTTATAGACCTCAGAGATCTTATTCCTAGCTGGGGCCTATTACCTTTAAAACAGCCAAGGGCCACCAGCTCCCATTTCCTGGGTGCTTCTTTTGATCAAACGCCGAGGAAATAGGAACTGGCCGTTATCCAGCTGCCTTGCTCCTGAACCTGGCTGTCCTTTTTCCCTCTGAAACCTCGTGTCCTTCAGGTCCCCGTCGCTGCTAACACCGGGGGACGCTGTCCTGCTCCCACATTGAGTTCTCGCACATCTGGCTCATGTAACAACTGTCTTATCAACGGCATCGCTAACCTCTGTGCAGTAAATCTCTCTGGGGCTGGGGGCGGACAAATGTTAATGCTCTTGGACAGTCTGTTTATTGTTTTCCTCCTTTGGGACATTCCCCCCAGCTGTGCAAAAAGGAGGCAGCGTGGCCAAGTAGGTAGAGCACTAGAGTGGGATTTGGGAGATGCGGGTTCTGTTCCCGGCTCTGCTACTGGCCAGCTGGGTGACCTGGAGTGAGTTGCCGCCTGTCCCCATGCCTCAGTTTCCCTGTCTGTTAGATGATTCTGACCTGCTGTCACAGATCCACAGGGTTGGGGCGACCCCCCCCCCAGCTTTTAAACAGCCCCTTGGAGGAACCCTTTCAGTGTGCCTAGCCCCCACGGGTCCCACGCTTCCTTCATGGGAGGCCACGCAGCCTCCCCACCTCTGGGCTCAGGACCCCTGCTTCGCTCCGTCAGCTCTGCCCAGCGAGTCTAACAGAGGCAAACTCCTGGGGCCAGACGTCGTGTCCTCTTCAGGGATCAGCGACACCCACCAGCCGTCTCAAAGCCGAGCGGGATTTATTAGTCAGCTGGAACACGGCAGCGGAAAGTCCTTAAGTTAGCACAAGACAAAGTCCAGCCTGGCTCAGAGCAGGCCTCCACCCGGCCGTGCTGCTGTGGAAACCACCTCGGCTCTGCCTCGCGCTGGCCTTGTTTTGCCTCCTGTCGCCTCTTGGTCCCTCGGCCTCCTCCGGCAAGATCTTGGTGAGCTCCGGGCTCCAGCTTTGTCCCAGGAGCAGACGTGACCCTTCTGCAGCCCCTGGGGACCGGTCCCGAGGCAAGTCAGTGACTTCGTAACGACGCTATGGGAAATTTCCCCGTCGCCATCGCCACCCGTCCTTCGTAAAGTGCGTTGAGATCGGTGGAGCCTAAAAGCTTGTGAAAGGGCTCTGGGCCTCTGCCCCATTTCCAGTATTTGTAACTCGCTTTGGGGTCGATTTTCCCCAGCTTAAATGGGGCTGTTTATATAGGGATCCCGTGCCCGGCACTGAGGTGCAGCCACCTCTGGGGTGGAGCATGGGGGCTGTCTATATAGGGATCCCTGACCCAGAGCTGAGGTGCAGCCACCTCTGGGGTGGGGCATGGGGGCTGTCTATATAGGGATCCCTGGCCCGGCGCTGAGGTGCAGCCACCTCTGGGGTGGAGCATGGGGGCTGTCTATATAGGGATCCCTGGCCCGGCGCTGAGGTGCAGCCACCTCTGGGGTGGAGCATGGGGGCTCTATATAGGGATCCCTGGCCCAGCGCTGAGGTGCAGCCACCTCTGGGGTGGAGCATGGGGGCTGTCTATATAGGGATCCCTGGCCCGGTGCTGAGGTGCAGCCACCTCTGGGGTGGGGCATGGGGGCTGTTTATATAGAGATCCCTGGCCCGGCGCTGAGGTGCAGCCACCTCTGGGGTGGAGCATGGGGGCTGTCTATATAGGGATCCCTGGCCCGGCACTGAGGTGCAGCGACCTCTGGGGTGGAGCATGGGGGCTCTATATAGGGATCCCTGGCCCGGTGCTGAGGTGCAGCCACCTCTGGGGTGGGGCTCAGGAGCTGCTTATACAAGGATCCCTCACCTGGCGCTGAGATGCAGCTGCTTCTGGGGTAGGGTATTGCATCAAGGGTCAGTTTAAAGCCTGGGGTGGGAGGGGGGGCTGGTTCCAGGGGCGCAGAGCACCTCCTGACTTGGCCTTGGATGCTAGCAGGTCTCTTCTCCGCTCCGCATCCCCCACCCCAGCCCCAGGTAATGATGGCTCCATCCCATGTCAAATCCCGGTGGGTGGAGAAGGCAGGGAAGTGGCAGAGACAGAAGTGGGGGGGGGGACACCAGAGGCCCCCCCCCCGCTCCTACTGCAACAGTCACTCCCCGTTTACAGGGCCACCCAGAGGATTCAGGGGGCCTGGGGCAAAGCAATTTTGGGGGCCCCTTCCATAAAAAAAAGTTGCAAGATGATAGAATACTATATTCTCGTGGGGGCCCCTGTGGGGCCTGGGGCACATTGCCCCACTTGCCCCCCCTTCTGGGCAGCCCTGCCCATTTGTGCCCGGGGTGAGGGTTGGCGGTGAGCTAGCAGGAGGAGGAAGAAGAAAGATCAGGGGAAGGGGAGTTGGATCCACACAGATCCCCCCCCCATCTCTTCTGTGTGTGGGGGGGTCCAATCACCCCCCCATCCCTGTCAGGGGGCATCTAGACAAACCCCACCCCTAGCCCATCTCTTTTGTGGGGGGGATCCGGACAGCTGCCCCCCCCCACGCCCCTCCCATCCCTGCCATGGGCGGAGCCGGACAGACCCCACCTCCCTAGCGCCCATCCCCGCTGCCCAGCCTCTGGGCTGGGCTCTGGGTGGATTAAATATCTCCGCTCCCCCCCCCCCCCGCTCGTTGGCTCCCGGCCCAGCCCCCCCCCCCCCGTTTTGTGTGTTGCGAAGCAGAACGTGACTGAGGCGCTAAGCGGCTGTTATGCAACCGGGTGACCCAGTAACACACATTCCGTGCGCCGGCTGCAGGGACCGGCCGCCACCGCCCGCAGGGACCGGCCCGCCCGGCCCGGCCCGGCCCGGCCCGGCCCGAGAGGTACCGAGCCCGGCCCGCGGGGGGGCGGGGGTGCGAAGTGTGTTGTGTGACTAAGAGTGGGGTGTGTGTTGCGTGGGTAAGGGTGTTCTGTTTTGTGTCATTCGGGTGTGTGCATTGTGTGTGTCCTCTGTGTGCCGTGTGTTTTGCATATTGTGTGTGTCGTGGCTTGTGTGCGCGGCTCAGGGTGTTGTGTTTGTGTAATGCGTTTTGTATGTTTGGAGGGGGTGTTGTACAGTGTGTATGTCTTGTGTGGGTTGCATGTGGCGGGTACTCTGCTGTGTGTCTAAGCGTGTCGTGTTTGGATGATGTGTTCTGTATGTTTAGGGGTGTGTGTGTTGTGTGGTCAGTGTTATGTATTGTATTTGGCGTGTATTGCATGTTGGGTGCGTAATGTGTTGTCAGTCTAAGCATGTTGTGTTTGTATGTTGTGTTTTGTATGGTTTTAGGGGTTGGGTATGATGTATGTATTCTGCGGTGTGTATTGCATGTTGTCTGTATATTGTGTATGTCCTGTGTTGTGTGTTCTGTGCATAAGCATGTTGTCTGTGTAGTGTGGGTATATATGATGTGTTTTATGTGGTTGGAGGTGTGTATGTATTGTGCTTTGTATATGTTTGTGTCGTGGGTGTATGTATGATGTGTTGTATATGTTTGGGGGGTGCATTGTGTATGTGGTGTGTGGTGTGTGTATATAGTGTATACATATCATGTTCTGGGTATATGTTGTTTCTCTTGTGTGGTTATGTAACTGTGTGTTGTGGCTGTGTGTATTCCTCTTGTATTGTTTGTCATGCGTCTCTGTTGCATGTATGTAAAGCAGTATGTGTGCATTGTGTGTATGTATAGTGTGTTACATGTGTGCTTGTAGGGCTGATTCACTGGGGTTCTGTTGTGTGTGTATCTATTGTGTGTTGTGTCTGCATATACTGTGTGCACATGTTCTCTGTACATGTAATTGTGTGTGTGTGTGTGTGCGCGTGCATTTATTTGTGGCGTGTGTGTGTGTTCCCTGGAGTATCCTTCCCATAACACTCCCCGAACTCTTCCGTATCAAAGCCCTGACAACACACACACATACACACGCTCCGCCTGTACATTCCCAGTCACTCCCCTCAATCCTGACCTACTTTTGCAGGGCGTGTGTAGCACGCACAGCCAAGCCATGAGGAGCCAGGGGGTGTGAGTGGGGGGGAGAGGGAGGGAGGGAGGGAGAAGGTTTTGGCGCTCTCTGCTGAGGGGGAATTTGGCCCTTTGGGGGACACACACAGATTTGGGGAGCAGGGGTATATTGTGAAGCAGCAAAGTTGGGGTCCTGGCATCTCAACCCATGGGAACGCTGGACAGTGTGGAGTGAAGCTTGTAAATAATATATGCATGCGCGCACGCACACACACACACACACACACACACTTTCTACATACGCAGACCCCCCCTTCTCCTACACACACACACGGCATATGCACACACACCCCATCTACACATACACAGACATCCTCCATACACCCACACCCTCACACCCCCATCAACACACAGAGAGACATCCCCCAGTACAAACACCCCCTCACACCCCCATCTACACACACACAGATATCCCCCAGTACAAACACCCCCTCGCACCCCCATCTACACACACATAGACATCTCCCAGTACAAACACCCCCTCACACCCCCATCTACACACACACAGACATCCCCCAGTACAAATACACCCACACACCCCCATCTACGCACACACAGACATCCCCCAGTACAAACACCCCCTCACACCCCCATCTACACACACACAGACATCCCCCAGTACAAACACCCCCTCACACCCCCATCTACACACACACAGACATCCTCCGGTACAAACACACCCTCATACCCCATCTACAATCACACAGATATCCCCCAGTACAAACACCCCCTCACACCCCCATCTACACACACACAGACATCCCCCAGTACAAATACACCCACACACCCCCATCTACGCACACACAGACATCCCCCAGCACAAGCACCCCCTCACACCCCATCTACACACACACAGACATCCCCCAGTACACACACACACCCCATCTATACACACAGAGACATCCCCAAGTACAAACACACCCTCGCACCCCCATCTACACACACACAGACATCTCTGGTACAAATACACCCACACACCCCCATCTACACACACACAGATATCCCCCAGTACAAACACACCCTCACACCCCATCTACACACACACAGACATCCCCCAGTACAAACACACCCTCACACCCCATCTACACACACACAGACATCCCCCAGTTCAAACACCCCCTCACACCCTCATCTACACACACACAGACATCCCCCAGCACAAACACACCCCATCTACACACACATAGACATCCCCCAGTACACACACACCCCATCTATACACACAGAGACATCCCCCAGTACAAACACACCCTCACACCCCCATCTACACACACACAGACATCCCCCAGTTCAAACACACCCTCACACCCCATCTACACACACACAGACATCCCCCAGTACAAATACACCCACACACACCCATCTACACACACACAGACATCCCCCAGTACAAACACCCCCTCACACCCCCATCTACACACACACAGACATTCCCCAGTACAAACACACCCTCACACCCCATCTACACGCACACAGATATCCCCCAGTACACACACACCCCATCTACACACACACAGACATTCCCCAGTTCAAACACCCCCTCACACCCCATCTACACACACACAGACATCCCCCAGTACACACCCTTTCTCTCCCTGCTCCGATCCCAGCTAGCGGGGGTGGATGGGGTAGTGAGGGGCAGGGCTGTGGGTTAGATGGAGCCAGGGGCTCTGTTGTGTTGGGGGTGGGCATAGGGACAAGGTCTGATGCAGCAGCAGAGGGAGATGAGGGGGGTCCAATCTGCCCCCCAGTCCTGCTCCTTCCTCCTCTCCCATCCCAGAGTCAAACCAAAGAGCTGCTGATTCCCAGTGCAGGAGGGACCCACCTCAACTCTCCCCACCTGGCTGGGCTGAGCGGCCCCGATCCTGGCTAGCGTACGATGGCGTTACATTAGCCAGCTGGGCTTGTACTCCACCAAGGTGAGGGGGGAGCCCCAGGCTGCCACCGGGCTGTGTATGGGAGGGGGGCATGGGCCTGTACACCCATGGGGGCCCCAGATTTATAGCAACGGGTCCCACGGGCCGTGCAGGGATCCCAGCTTTAGCTCGGGCGTCGTCTCCGTGCGCCAGATGCTGCGGAGGGGGAGGTGGGGTTGGGAAGAGTCTCCCCGTAGCTGGTTAGGGGAAGATCAACTCCCCACCACCGGTTCAGCTCGGCTCAAAGGCCAGGACTGAGTCTGATCTTCCTGTGGTCCTAGGGAGCGCCCATCACCGTGGTATCTGGGCAGGTAAATTGGATATCCTCTTCCTGAGGCCTGTAGGCAACCCACGCCCACCCCCACTCTAACCACTTGACCCCACTGCCTTCCCGGAGCTGGGAACGGAACCCAGGAGTCCTGACCCCCCTGTCCTCTCCTGCTTTAAGCAGCAGACCCCACTTCTGCCCTCCCTCAAGCTGAAACAGAACCCAGGAGTCCTAACTCCCAGCCCCCGGCTCTAACCACTCGACCCCATTCCCCTCCCTGAGCTAGGAACGGAACCCAGGAGTCCTGGCTCCCATAAAGCTAGCACTGAAGGCTTCCCCCCCTCATTGTCTCATGGGACGAACGCCCTGCACCGCCCCCCCTCCCCCCGTCATGGAGCATAGGGTGGCGGGATCCCAGCCGGGACGTGTGGCGCGCTCTGTGCTGTCCCCAGAGCAGGGGACAGGCGGGGCGTGGGGCTGATAAGAGCGCAGGGCGGGCGGGGAGGCCCTGAGGCCGAGGCCAGGGTTGGAATTATTCAGAGTGTTTCATGGCTGGGAAGGTGACCTAGGACTGCTGGCTCTGGGAGAGCAGTGGAGACTGGTGGTTAGAGCGGGGGCCTGGGAGCCAGGACTCCTGGGTTCTCTCCCTGGCTGTGGGAGGAGTGGGGCCTGGTGGGTTAGGGCGGGGGGGGGGGGGGCTAGATGGAGCCCGATCCTGATCCCAGGCACAGGGAGGGTCGGGCAGATATAGGCTGTATTGGCCTGTTGCTCGGCTGGGTCCAGGTCCTGGCGAGGGGTGAGGTGCCAGGGCTGGCCCGGAGGCCTCGCCAACCAGGGGGATGGTGCCATGGGAAGCGATGGCTCTGCTCCAGCCCCGCCAGGGTCGGCGCATTCCTGCTTGGCAAGCGAGTGGGGCCTTATATAAAGTTACACCATGAGGTGCTGGGAGCCCCAGGGGAGAGGGCTGTGCTCCTGGGGGCCGGGGCTGCGAGACCTGGGCCCAGCCGTGGGCTGGCAGGCAGGATTGAATCCCAGGTGACCGGATGGATCCAGCCACGGCCTGGTCTCCTCAAGGGACTCGCCCAGGGATCCCAGAGCTGGGGAGGTGCAAGGTCCCTGTGGCGGGGGGGACACGGACCCTGGAGAAGGATACTGGCCAAGCTGGGATGCTCAGAGCTTCCCTGAGTCCAGAGGGTGGGGTGTGGCTGGGAATCCAGACTCCTGGCTTCTATCCCCAGCTCTGGGAGGGGAATGGGGTCTAGTGGTTAGAGCTGGGGGGCCAGGACACCTGGGTTCTGTTCCCAGCTTGGGGAGGGGAGTGAGGTCTAGTGGTTAGAGCGGGGAGCTGGGAGCCAGGACACCTGGGTTCTGTCCCCAGCTCGGGGAGGGGAGTGGGGTCTAGTGGTTAGAGCGGGGAGCTGGGAGCCAGGACCTGTGGGTTCTGTTCCCGGGGAGGGGAGTGGGGCCTAGTGGTTAGAGCACAGGTGGTTTGGGAATCAGGACTCCTGTGTGCCTAGGTTGCGTTACACCAGCTGAGGATCTGTCCCCGTGTACTAAAAAAGCCCCTCCTTTGTTAGCAGCAGGCTGGGGAGGGGTTCGCAGGGGGCTTTTTTCCCCTCGCCGCCCCCTCTGCACACAGTCAGTTTCACAGCTCTGCTTGTCCCCTGCCAGCCCGGCGCTGTTGCCTTTAGGTCCCCATGCTGGGGTCTCTGTGTGTGGGTTTGACACCCCCTAACACCTCTGCAATCTCACACACACACACACGGCAGGGTCCGTGTAGCAGGCATTGGGGTGTCGCTCAGCTGTGGCCGCGTGGGCTCCTAGCTCTGGAGAGGGCTGGTTTGATCCTGGGAGGGCAGTTGCTGTGACAACACACGTCTCCCCTCGCCTGGGATCTGATTCTCCTGTGACTCGCCCTCCTTGACCTCGGGAGAGTCACTCCGGAGTCAGACCCGGGCTGTGAATAGTTCCTCCTCAAACCTGCAGCTGGGGCCTTGGCAAGCGGAGATCCGCCCCATTCCTGATGCGCTCCCTCGCCTTCTACAGTGCGGGTGATGTAACACCCCGTGGGAACACCCCGGTTGGCCAATGCGGATGTTGAGTTGCTGCCTCGGCTCTGGTTTAGTGGGTTAGTAGGGCAGAGCCGCTCCGAGGGCCGAGCCTGAGCAGAACACAGCGGTGGGTGGGTGGACTGCACTCAGCTAACCTCCTGAGAGGTACCTGGGGGCACGGATAGGCACCGAGAAGGGACCTGACGGGGTAGGGAGACAGGTGGACCTGTCACCAGCTCACCCAAAATATGGTGTGTGTTTTTCGAAAGCACCAGCTCCTGGAGTCATGTGACATACGAGGACCTCAGTTTTTGTTTACATTTTGGTAAAGGTATACTGCTGTTTATTAGGTGTAATACGGTGAACGAGGACTCCATGTGCTGGTGCTACACATTATGTATTAGGTGTATTACGGTAGCACCCCGGACCCCATTGTGCTAGGGATGGATGGATGTGTATGGGAATGGATGGATGGAGGGATGGATTGATGTGGATGGGGATGAATGGATGGATGTGCATGGGGATGGATGGATGGGGATGGGGAGGGATGGATGGGGAGGGATGGATGGATGTGCATGGGGATGGATGGATGGGGATGGGGAGGGACGGATGGATGTGTATGGGGATGGATGGATGGGGATGAGGATGGATGGATAGATGGATGGATGGATTGATGTGTATGTGGATGGGGATGGATGGATGGATGGGGAGGGACGGATGGATGTGTATGGGGAGGGATGGATAGATGGATGGATGGGGATGGGGATGGATGGATAGATGGATGGATGGATTGATGTGTATGGGGATGGGGATGGATGGATGGATGGGGATGGATGGATAGATGGATGATGATGGGGTGTGTGGGGAAGGAAGGGTGAATGGACAGACAGACTGACCAAAGTAGCCCAGTCAGACGCCCTGGGAGCCGACCTTTGCCGGAGGGCGCTGGTCTCTGCCTTTAGGTAACCCAGTAGCCCGGGGCAATGACACAGAGCTGGGAAGTAGGTCAGTGGCATCCTTCATACCAGCGCATCCAGGCGATGCCCAGACTTGCCCTCACCTGGAGTACACACCCGCCCAGCTCCACGTGCCATGAGGACATGGGGCCAGTGCCTGGGGCGGATCCTCCCTGGGAGGGGCGGTGGCTTGTTTGGGTGGAAATTCTCTTGCAGCCTTGACCTAGAAAGAGAAGAAAACAGAGTAGATGGTGGGAAGTGCAGGGAGAGACTCCGCAGAGAATGCCATGGTGCAGGCAGGTCAGTAGGGGGTGCTGTGCTGCAGGGAGCAGGACGGGGGGCTCACCGGGGGGAGGGCTCGTGGCTAGGGCACCGGACACCTAGGTTTTCTTCCCAGCTCTGTTACTGGCCTGCTGTGTGATCTGGTGTCCCTGCCTCTCTCTGACTCAGTTTCCTCCGCTCCCCTGTGTCTATGTAGATTGTAAACGCCGTGGGGCAGGGACTCTCTGGCGCTCTTTTTGCAGCAGCTAGCGCTGTGGGGCCCTGCTCCATGACTTGGTGCTACCATAATACACCTAATAAATGACAAGTAAAGGAGGGAGGAGTATCCCCCCGTTTACAGATGGGGAAACCGAGGCCCAGAGCGATTTAAGGGGCAGCAGGCTGGATGGTGGAACCTGGCGGCTCGGTGAGGGGCAGACGCTTTTTCAAACTGGGCCCTAAATAAGCTCTTAACAATCTGGCCCCGGTCTTCCAAGGGCATGAGATACCTAACTCCCATTGGTCCCAAAAGTGCCTAAACCTCTTTGGTGATCTCGGGCCTCACCCCAGATCTCTCAGGACACAGCTTCCACCCCCCGTTTCTCTCCCCTCCTGGCTCAGCTCCTGCTTAGAGCATCTCTCCGGGCGGCATCGGATCCCAGCAGCACGGAGCTAAGCCGCCCAGGCCCCTTTGCTGCTTCCAATCCCCCCCTCTCCTCCCTGCCCCATAGCCCCGTAGCCCCATTGTTCCTCTGGCTTTCGCACAGAACCTCTTTCTAGGCTAGTAGGTTGCTGGCGCTGCGCCCAGGCCTTAGCAGCGGCGTTGTGCAATATGCCAGCAGCGGACCTGTTTTGACTGCCTGGGCTGATAAATATTCAATGTTTACTGACCTATATTCCTAGTGCTCACATCTGCCGGCCCAGCTCGCGCGGGCGGGAGGGGGCGTCCAGGCCGAGCGTGCAGCTCCACACACGCTCCCCGGCTCGGCGCGAGGGCGTGGAAATAGTCCTCCCCGGGACTGGGTCAGTTGCACAACGGGCTCTTGTGACCCACTGGGCGTCCTGCCTTATGCAACCCACCTCCCCGCTCCAGCCCCACTGGCCTCCTTCCGGGAAAGAGCCAGGCCGGAGGAGGAAGGAGAGTGGGAAGCCGCCTCTCTCTTTTCGTCTGGCTTTCTGCGCTCCCCTCTGCCCAGGGTGGACGCGCCCAGGCCGATTGCCGTGCCACTGCCCGTACGTGCCACACTACAGCTGCCCTGGCAGTCAAAGCAGGGGCGCTGGCAAGGTGGGGGTGTGGTGTGTGTGTGTGTTGCACTGGGTGATGTTGTGTGCATGGGGTACCGTGGTGGGGGTGCGTGGTGGGGGTGCCATGTCTGATGGTTGGTGGGTACTGTGGTGCTAGCTGTATGGTGTGTATTGTGCAGTGTGTGTGTTGGGCTGTGTGTGGTGTCTGGGGGGGCAAGGTGTAATTGTGTCGTGCAGTGTGTGATGCATGCATGGTGTGCAATGTGTGTGTGTGATGTCTCTGGGATGTGTGTAATGGTAAGTGTGCAGTCTGTAGTGTGGGTGTGTGGTGCTGTGTGTAGTTGTATAGTGTGTGCCGTGTGTATGGTACAGTGTGGGTGTTGGGCAGTGTTTGTGTCAGGTCTGTGTGGAGTGCAGTGTGTAATTGTGTAGTGTGCAGTGTTTGGTGTGTATGTGCAATATAGTGTCAGATGTGTGACATGTACACGGTGTTCGGTGTGTATTGTGCAGTGTCTGGGGTGCAGTGTGTAATTGTGTAGTGTGCAGTGTGTGCGTGCATGGTGTATGTGTGCAGCGTGTGATGTGTGTATGGTGTGTAGTGTCTGTAGTATGTGTGTGTGTGTGGTGTGCACTGTGTATGTATGCAGTGTGTAGTGTGTGTGCATGGTGTATAGTGTGTGTCTACACAAACACACACTATACACCATTCACAAACACTGCATACACACACAGTGCACACCACACACACACACTACACACTGCAAACACATAGTGCACACCCCCCACACACACTACAGACTACGGTGTGTAGCTGTGTGGTGAGGTGTGCAGTATGTGTGTGTACGGTGTGCAATGTGTAGCTGTGTGGTGTGCAGTGTGTGTGTGTGTGGTGTGCAGTGTGTAGTATGTGTGCACGGTGTGTAGCTGTGTGGTGTGTAATGTGTGCGCACGCGGTGTATAATGTGTGCACGGTGTGTAGTGTGTGTGTACGTGGTGTGTAGCTGTGTAGTGTGTGTTGTGTGTATCTGTGTGGTGTGTGGTGATGGTGCAGTGTGTAGCTGTGTGGTGTGTAGTATGGTGTGTGGTGTGTAGTGTGTGCAGTGTGTAGCGGTGTAGTGTGTATGTGTAGTGTGTGTGCCTGGTGCACGGTGTGCAGTGTGTGTTTGGTGTCTGTAGCTATGTGGTGTCTATAGCTGTGTGGTGTGTGTGTGCCTGGTGCGTGGTGTGTAGTGTGTGTTTGGTGTCTGTAGCTATGTGGTGTCTATAGCTGTGTGGTGTGTGTGTGCCTGGTGCGCGGTGTGTAGTGTGTGTTTGGTGTCTGTTGCTATGTGGTGTCTATAGCTGTGTGGTGTGTGTGTGCCTGGTACGCGGTGTGTAGTGTGTGTGTGGTGTCTATAGCTATGTGGTGTGTGCCTGGTGCGCGGTGTGTAGTGTGTGTTTGGTGTCTATTGCTATGTGGTGTCTATAGCTGTGTGGTGTGTGTGTGCCTGGTGCGCGGTGTGTAGCCGGGGCAGCCCTGGTACCCGGCAGGCCGGGGCACACGCGTCGCCGTAGCGGGGCGGAATGTGGGGCATGCTGCCCGCTGGGCCCGAGGCTTCTCCCGCCCTGCCCAGACCTGCTTGCCTGTGGCTTATGTAAGCGGCAGAGAGGGGTGTGACGTGCTGGGCCCCGGTCCAACCACCCTCCGTGTCCTTCCTCCTAGGTGTTCTCTCCTCCTCTTCCCGGACCTGACACGGCTCCCGCCCCCCGCCCGCCTCACATCCCGCAGCGCCCGCAGCCCAGCCACGTCTCCGCAGCCAGCCTCCCGGAGCGGGACACGGGTGCCAGAGCTTCCCGGCGCGCCCGGCAGGCACGGAACGGACCCAGCCGAGCCTGAGGCACCCGCCGGAATCCCACAGCTCCTAGCGGAACGGCAGCTCCTCCAGGCGCCCGGAAGATGATCCACAGGTGCCCAATGTACCCGCCGGCGCCCGAGGGTGCCCATCGCGGCTTGTTGGTCGCAGCTGGAGGGCCACTCACGGCAGTAGCTTGCCCGGTTACCGGGCTCGTTAACTGTTTGGGCTGAGGACCTAGCGAGAATCGTCCGTTCCAGTGGCAGAGTTCTGGGGGGCATTATCCCCGTGGCAGAGATCTAGGGCGCAGTGTCCTGGTGGCAGACGTCTGTGGACCCATATCCCCGTGGCAAAGACCCGGGGCGCGTTATCCCCGTGGCAGAGACCCACGGGTGAGTTCTTGAGCCATCTCTAACCTCGACATCCCGACCCTTCCCCGGCGACCGTCCTGGGCTCTCTGAGGAATATCGAGGGTCAGAGCCAGGGTGACCTGGGTTCTATTTCTGGCCCCGTGATGGAGGGTCTCAGCTCGCCTGGCCAGTGCGTGGCAGGGGGCCCCTCCCCGGAGGGCGTGATGCAGCGGGCCCGGGCGCTGAAGGGCAAAACCAGCGCCAGCTGCCGGCGCAAGCGGGAGTTCATCTCGGACGAGAAGAAGGACGCCAGCTACTGGGAGAAGCGCCGGAAGAACAACGAGGCGGCCAAGCGCTCGCGGGAGAAACGGCGCTTCAACGACCTGGTGCTGGAGAGCCGGGTGCTGGCGCTCAACGAGGAGAACCTGCGCCTCAAGACGGAGCTGCTCCAGCTTAAACTGCGCTTCGGGCTCATCAGCACCGCCGCCTTTGTGGAGAGGAGCCAGCAGCTCAGCGCCGCCAGCAGCGGCTACTCCAGCGCCTCCTCCCGGGCCCCGCACTCGGAGGACTCGTCCGAGACGGAGCAGTCCGGCCGGGACGCCGCCGGGGCCAAATACTCGCCGCGGGGCTCCCTCTCCGACATGTCCGACGGCTCCTCCCGGGACAGCCCGCTGCCGCGGACGCCGGGGGAGGCGGAGGCCGTGAGCAGGGCCCGGGGGGACGACGTGGCGCTGCGTCCCCCCGACCCCCAGGCCCCGGCCTCCAGGGGTGTCATCCTCTTCAGCGCCAACGGCTTCACCACGGTGGAGCCGCCCCGAGCCTGGGAGGCGCCGGGGCGGGGGGACGGGGCGGAGGACGAAGAAGAGGAGAAGGCCCTGGGGAGCTATGCCCAGCAGATTCCCGGGGGTCGCCATGGCGACTGTGAGGCCTATTGCCAGCAGGGGGAGCTGCAGGGCCCCCCCGAGGCGTATGGCTGCCCACGGGCTGAGGGCTACGGCGCCCCTGCTGGCTTCCTTGGGGAGGAGGAGGCGCGGGAGGCCAGGCCGGAGCCCATGGAGATGGCGGTCGAGCCGAGTTCCCCCTTCGCGGGTTACTCCAGCGAGGAGAGTGGGGAGGAGCCCGGCTGGGGATGCCCGCCTGCCCCCTACCCGCCCGCCCCGGACGTCAAGCTGGCCGCCCTGCCCCATAAGCTACGCCTCAAGTGCCGGGCCCACAGCAGCGGTGGCCAGGACCTGGGCCCTGAGCCTGGCGCCACCGGCTGCCAGCAGGAGGCACCCGCCGACTGGGAGAGCGAGAGGCACGAGGAGATGGCGGCCCTGGTGCGGCAGGCGCTACTCCTCAACGGGCACACCCCTGCCGCCGGCGCCCTGGACAGACTCCTCTACTGCAGCCCCCCACCCCCCTCAGACAGGCCGGAGCCTGGGGACTTCGCCGGCGGGTGGAGGGGCAGTTGCCACAATGAGGGCGCCAGGCCCATATGAGTGGTGCCCTCGAGCGGGGCACGGACCTTGAACAGCTGCTGCCTGGGCAGGTGACGTGGACAAAGCCAACACTGACTGTCCTGCTGGGCCCGGGGATCTGCCCGGATGGGATCCAGTGAGCAGAGAGATCCCTGTTCTGCAGGGCCTGGGGATCTGCCCGGCTGGGATCCAGTGAGCAGAGAGATCCCTGTCCTGCTGGGCCTGGGGATCTGCCCGGATGGGATCCAGTGAGCAGAGAGATCCCTGTCCTGCTGGGCCCGGGGATCTGCCCGGCTGGGATCCAGTGAGCAGAGAGATCCCTGTTCTGCAGGGCCTGGGGATCTGCCCGGCTGGGATCCAGTGAGCAGAGAGATCCCTGTCCTGCTGGGCCCGGGGATCTGCCCAGCTGGGATCCAGTGAGCAGAGAGATCCCTGCCCTGCTGGGCCCGGGGATCTGCCCGGCTGGGATCCAGTGAACAGAGAGATCCCTGTCCTGCTGGGCCCAGGGATCTGCCTGGCTGGGATCCAGTGAGCAGAGAGATCCCTGCCCAGCTGGGATCCAGTGAGCAGAGAGATCCCTGCCCTGCTGGGCCCGGGGATCTGCCCGGCTGGGATCCAGTGAGCAGAGAGATCCCTATCCTGCAGGGCCTGGGGATCTGCCCGGCTGGTATCGGGTGAGCAGAGAGATCCCTGCCCTGCTGGGCCCGGGGATCTTCCCAGCTGGGATCTGGTGAGCAGAGAGATCCCTGCCCTGCTCGGCCTGGGGATCTGCCCGGCTGGGATCTGGTGAGCAGAGAGATCCCTGTCCTGGTGGGCCTGACGATCTGCCTGGCTGGGATCTGGTGAGCAGAGAGATCCCTGCCCTGCTCGGCCCGGGGATCTGCCCGGCTGGGATCTGGTGAGCAGAGAGATCCCTGTCCTGGTGGGCCTGACGATCTGCCTGGCTGGGATCTGGTGAGCAGAGAGATCCCTGTCCTGCTGGCCTGGGGATCTGTCAAGCTGGGATCCAGTGAGCAGCGAAATCCCCGTCCTGCTGGGCCTGGGGATCCGGAGAGCAGCCGGTTCAGCTTGGCTGGGCTCACAGGTCTGGGAGCCGTCGGACGGTTCCCACCAAGCCAACATCTGAGCCCCATGTGCTGGGTGGGGCTGGCTTTGCAGGGAGAGAACCAAGCGGGGTCTCCCCATCCCCCCACCCCCTTTGGCTTTGGAGCCCCCCGGATGGTGACAGCGGGGTGCAGCCAGGGCCTGGGACCAGCAGCCTCCTTCATGCTGGGACTGTCTCACCAGCGGCGCCACCAGCCAGCCGCGTTGATGCCACTGGGACTCGTGGGGGTGGGGGGATTTTCTGAGTCAGGAAACATTTGATGAAAATAAAACTGTATCTTTAAAAAAAATCCAAATAAATGTCCCAAAAGGATTTTCCAAAGCGCTGTGGAGCCGCTGTGGGGGGAGGGTGTGGAATGAGAGAAGGAAAGAAAGTTGGATGGATGGATGTGTATGGAGGGAGGAAAATAGATAGATGGAGGGTGGCGATAGATAGAGGGGGTGTATGGGGATAGATAGATAGATAGATAGATAGAGGGGGTGTATGGTAGGATGACCAGACAGCAAATGTGAAAAATCGGGATGGGGGTGGGGGGTAATATAAGAAAAAGATCCCAAAATTGGGACTGTCCCTATAAAATCGGGACATCTGGTCACCCTAGTGTATGGGGATAGATAGAGGGGGTGACTGTCTGGCGATAGATAGAGGGGGTGTACGGGGATGGATGGATGGATAAGTAGGTGTGTACAGCATTGGATGACTAGATTGGAGGGGTGCATGGGGATAGAGGGACGTGTATGGGAATGGCTGGATGGGTGTGTGGGGGCATGGGTGGATGGTTACATAGGGGAGGAGTGGTACAGGGTGCACACCCTTGGCTGCTGGAGGGGTTGAGGTGGAGCCAGGAGGGGGCGCTGTGCTAGCAGGTGGTGGCTGGTCCGTACGAGGTGGGTCTCGGACCCCATGCCTCCCTCTGTTTTCAGAAGAGGGGGTCTGGGCCTGTGGTTTTTGCTTCCCATCCCCTTTTGGGGGCTTAGATCCATGGTGGCCCCCATGTTAAGAACCCAGGGGCTCCCCCCATGGCAGGCTCAGCTGGCGGCGGAGACGGGGTGCTGGCAGGGGGCACTGTGTGGTGTGTTGGGGGGCATCTCTCCCTGCTGCTGCTGCCCCGGTACTGGGGTTACTATCTGGGCCAGCACCGGGCCTGGCTGGCATCTCAGCGTTAGTAGGTCAGGCAGCTAAAGTAGGGCAGCACCAGCACCCCGAGGGCACCCGCGTCAGCAGCCATAATTGGCAGCGCGGGGGTGGGAGCGTCCGGTGCAGGCCACAGGGGTTGGGGGATGGGGGTGGGGAGTGCCTGTGTGGGTCAAGGGGGCATCCCAACTCTGGAGGGGAAGGAGGGGTGGTGAGGCCCTGGGGATAGACAGAGGGGTACGTCCCACACAGCATACACAAAGTATCACACAGACACACAAAATACAGACAACACAACACACAGACCCAACAACCCCCTACACACAACAGCACAGAGACAAAACACCATGTACACACACACACACACAAACCAACACGCAAACGCACCAAACACTAGGCACACTCGTGCAAAATAGTACTGACAAATACACAACACAAAGGCACAACAACACACACACACAAAACAACACACTGTATGCAAAATACAGACACACACCCACCACAGACAAAATAACACACTCTGCAAACAACACTCATGAAAAAAATACATGCCGACACACAAAATAATTCAAACACACACACAGCACAGACAAAAACAATGCACATGAAACACATTCATGTGAAACAACACACGCAGATGCAGGTACACACACACACGTGTATGCATGCAGTGCGCACAACGTAACACACAACCCCACACACACACACAGACAAAGCAACAACAGAGCGCAACACAGACACACAGCACCCATATGCCCTCTGCAGCTCTTGGAGGAGGTGGGTGTGCTGGGAGACGGAGACAGCTGTGGGGAAACCCCCCCCACACACAGGGACATCGTGCCCCAAATCCTGCTCACTCTGGGAGGTGAGCTAGGGAGCGGGGAGGGGGGGACCCCAATCCCACTGGACTGAGTGTAGGGGAGAGGGCCAGGCCGGGGCCCAGGCCGGGCCTGTGGCCCTGCCCCACGCACATAAGAACTTTTGTGTGGGGCGGGGGCAGCCCAAGGGGTCCAGGATATGTGCTCCCCTCCCAGAGCTGGGGATAGAACCTAGGAGTCCTGGTCCTAGACCTCCCCCCACAGAGAACACAGACAGGCTCGGAGCTGTCTGTACCCCCACTTTGCTCCTGCCCTGTAAGAGCCGAGTTCCCCCCGCCACCCTCCAAGTCAGGGCAGGATAATCCCCGATTAACATGGGCAGGAAGAAAGCACCAGCGAAAGTAGGTCATGAGCTGCACCCGCCGCCCCCCCCCCCCTCGGCGGCTGGGCTCCCGCTTGGCACCACCAGTGCCCGTTCTGTTGCCATGGCAGCCCCTTCGCATCCTCACCACCGGGAGGGCGGTTTCATGGCGGGGGGCTCAGGGGTGGGAGACGGAGAGACAGAGGGTGGGGGGGATCAGTGATGGGGAGAGCCTGTGACAGCCGGGCGGGGGAGCCCAAGCTATGCTACAGGGCTGGGACAGACAGGTTGGGGGGGGGGGTGTATGGGGGCTGATGCTGCGGTGGGAGATGGGGCACCGGGGTCCCATGGGAGGCTATAGGGAGGTTGTGATTCTGGGGTGCAGAGCAGGGGTCCCTATGACACTGGGGGGACTGGGGAGCCCATGGGAGGCTATAGGGGGCAGGGGGCCCCCTCTGATGCTGCAGGGTTGGCAGTGGTGGGACATGGGAGGATGACCATAATCCCCCTCTGGGCTCTGGTGCCCCAGTGCACCCTGGGAGTCTCCCAGGTGCTCCTGGCCTCCCGCAGCTGCTGGCACTGTGGGTTCTGAGCTCCGTAGCCATTGGCGGGACAGGGGCTGCCATACCCGGGGGCGGGGGAGAGGGGGAACTGGGCTCACTGAACCCCACTCCCCTCCATGAGCCGGGCTGGAACCCAGGAGTCCTGACTCCCACCCCACCTCTGCCTCCCTTCTCTAACTACTAGACCCCACTGCCCTCCCAGAGCTGGGGCTAGAACCCAGGAGTCCTGGCCCGCTCTGTTTGACCTTGGCTCCTGGGCTCAGAGGGGAATGGGCACAGCCCTGGGGGTGGGGGGTGTCCTCAGCGCCAGAGTGGGAGCAAAGCTGCCACCTCTGGGCTGGGGCTGAAGAGGGGAATGTGCCCCCAACCCGCCGCCCCACAGATATTGTATGAGAGGACAGGGGTGACTAGTGGTTAGAGAGTGTGTGTGGGCGGGGGGACACAGGCTGGGAGTCAGGACTCCTGGTATCTAGTCCAGGCTCTGGGAAGGGAGTGGGGGATAAATTGGGGGGCCTCCCCCGAGGCTCGGGGAGACAATGGGGCTGGACACCTGCCCCAGAGCCAGGCATTGGAGGGAGATGCTGGTTCATGGGCCGCACGCGTGCCCAGTCTGGCCCCTCTGCCCCATGGCAGGTTCGTCCTGGGGCGGGCCAAGCCCCCAGCTTGGGACGGGGGCGGGGGAGGCTGTGGGGTTTGTGCCACAAGGCCCTTGCCAAGGGGTAGGTGACACGGAGCTCACCAGCCACCCCGGAGCAGCGCCCACCTCTGGCCTCAAATGGGCCGAACCAGACCCCTGACCTGGCCCCACTGTGCCCATTTGGCCCCAGCCCACCCCCCTCCAGCCTGTCTCCGGCTCGGACCCAACCCCCGTGACTCAGGTGCCTCTGTGTCACGGCTGAACCAGAACCCCCAGGCCAGGCCGGGTGGCGGATCAGAACCCCGCGGCCGCTGCCCCATGGGCGGGTGGGGGTGACACCGCCATGACACCTTTGGCCCATTTCCTCCGGCCTGGCCCATGTGAGCCCAGCCTCACGTGAACGCAGCTGGTCACACCAGCCCGTACAGAATGGGCAACGCCCGGCCCCACGGGTGGCTGGATCGGGGCCAGGCCTGCGCAGGAGGCCTGGCATGGGGCTGGGGCAGAACCAGGAATCAACGGGGCATGAGATCCAGATGGCACATGGCGGCTGGGGGAGAGGGTCTGATCTGGGGTGGGGCCCCTCAGAACTGGCCCCTGCCTCCCTGATCCTGGAGTAGTAATTAATGCTGTTTATGGGGGAGGGGTCCCTTGATTTCACCCAGACAGGCTGATGTGTTCCCCCACCCGGTCACCATCCAATGCCCGTGGCACCCTCCACCGGCCGAGTGCAGGGAGGAGCCGAATGCCCGGGGGGGGGGGGGGGGATGACGCACCTGGAAAGCGGGAGGCCCATGTGGGGGGGGGGGTTGGAGTTATGGGGGGGGGTCTCAAGTGGGGCGTGGCTGTAGGTGCTGGGGCCACCAGACCTCAGCCTGGGCACTGACCCCCCCCATTCAATCTTTTGGGTTATGAGGGGGAATGGGGGAGGCAGGCTGATCCCCATCCAGTCACTGCAGCAGCTGGTGGGGGGGCATGTTTGGGCTGCCCCCCCCATCATGCAGTGAGGAGGGTTGTGGGGGGGACACGAGCCCCTCCCCCAATGCTGCAACAGATACGGGGGGGGGCAATCGACCCCAGATAATGCAGCAGGGGAAGGGCTGACTATATCGACAAGCCCCCCCCCAGCAATGACACACCACACGGGGGGGTTGATATGTGCTGTACAGTCTTTATTATTACATGAGCACACGGTTGCTTTAGGACCCACGTGAGGGCTGGACACCGTGTCCCCCCCCCACACACAACACACCTGTGGGGCCCTCTCATATACATGGGGGCTGTGGAGTAGAAGGGGGCAGGAATCCCCCCCATAGCCAGAGTGACCAGGGGTTATAGCACCTTTCTCTGGGAGGGGCGGTTATAAGGGATAATTCCCCCCCCCCCATCATCACCCCTCCTTGGTTATCACTTGACCCAGCATGGGGAGGTACCGTTGCTGGGGTCCCCCCCCCCCGCCCATCTCTCATTCTCCTGTCTGACCCACAGGCTGGAGAGAGGCCTGGGGACCGCGTTCTGTGAGGAGACCCCCCCCCCGCCAAGGCCTGGGTGGGAGGGGGGAGTGTCTCCCACTGGGAAAGGCGCCCCCTGCTGGTCCCTCTGCAGGGAGGGGTGCATGGGCCATGGGGGGGGGGGGACATGTGAGTGTGTGTGAGCAGGGTGCCCACTGCATGCAGGGTCCATTAAGGCTTGGTTGGTGGGGCAATATGGGGGGGGGGGTGAGACAAAGATCCCCCCCCGCATGGGCTGTGTAGGGCCCCCAACAGCTCGATTTGCTCTCAGGGCAGCACCGGGCATTTGCATAGCGAGAACCGTGCCCATGGGGGATGCCCCCACCAGGGCACATGGGGGGGATTGGGGTAGCATCAGCACTGGGGAGGGGCACTGCCATGGCCCTGCTTTGATGACATCATCACACGGACAGGGCTGGTCTGATGACATCACAAACACGCGGGAGGAGGGATGGGGGTGGCGCTTGATGCCATCACCACAGTGCGCTAGGCACCTCGGTGACATCACACAAGCAGCCATGGGTCGATGACATCATCATGCCAGCACAGTGGTGGGGGGTGAGCTCCCCAGGCCGGGCCATGCCCTTACAGCGCCACTGGCTGCCTGTTGATGACATCACCACCCACCTGATGATGCGACAGCTGCTGCTTAGTGACATCAGCGAGCCAGGCCCCAGTTTGGCTCTGGCCCGCTGGTTGCCATGGCGACGTATAACCAGGGAGTGGCCAGGGGGCACTGAAATTCCCCCCCCCATCCCTGGAATCTGGGGACACGTTAACCCTTCCCTGACGGGGCCATGGCAAGGACCTGGGGAGCGGGGGCGGGGGGGGGGCAATCACAGTATTAACCCTTCAGTGTACGTGGTATTCTTGCGCGTATATATTATATATATATATATGTATAGATACTTTACACAGGACATGCCATTCACTGGGGGCATTACAATGGGGCGCTGCCTCCACTCCCCCATGTCGATGGAGCTTAGAAACCAGGCCGGGGCGGGGGGGCGGGGGGGGGGGGGGGAGTTCCTCCTGGCTCCGTGCCCCGCACCCCACTGATGGAAGCAGCTGTGACCGGGGGGGGGGCGCTTTGTGTAACCCCATGCCGCCCTCTGCACAAAAACAGACCAGATTCCTTTTGGGGGGACGGCCGAGGGGATCCCGACCGTGTCTCCCAACATTCAGGGGCGTCCCCCTGTTTCCCTGCGGCGTGTACACTGCGGGGGGGCACCCTGCCCCCCCCACACCCCTCTTCTCAGTGCCCCGCCGCATTTTTCTCCACAACGTTGGGGGGCAGGGCCCCTCCCCGCTGGCAGGATCACTCCCAGCGTCTTCGCCTCAGCCAAGCCCTTCCGGGGGGGGGCCAGCCCATTTTTGGCACCCAAGCAGGGGCCTTTGGGGGAGGAGGGCTTGGTTCGGGGCCCCAGGGTGGTGTGCTCTTCCACCACCTCCAGGATCAACTTCTCCTTCGGGGAGCCGGCCTGGTTCTGGGGGCCCTTGGGGGGCTGCCGGCCCTGGCCCCCCTCGACGTTCCTCTCCCACAGCCCCTGCCTGTCGGCGATCTCTTGGGGCTCCACCACCAGGGGCACGGGCCCGCGCGGCGCCCCCTCTGCCTCGCCCCTCCTGCCCTGCTCATATTCCTGCACCGGGCTCAAGGCTTTGGCCGGCGGCCGGGCGGGAGTGGCAAAGGCTTCTTCGGTCTGAACCCCCTGGTGCCTCCTGACGCCCCCCGCCGGGTCGCGGGGGCTGCCGGCCGCCTCGGCGCAGGCTGGGGCCTTCCTTGGCGCTTGTCTGGCCCCCGCCGGCTGGGCCCGCCACCTCCCCCGCTCCAAAGCTGAGGGCCGACTCCTGCCGGCCCAGCCGCCGGGCGGCCACTTGCCTGCCGGCCCCGTCGCCGGCCCCCGGGCTCTCGCCGTCCGACTCGACCAGGCTCTGCAGCCCGGCCTCGGGGTGGAATTCCTTGCGGTAGTCGGTGTGGGTCACCTCCAGGCTGTGTTTTGCGCACGGCCCCCTTCTTCTCCGAGCCCAGGGGCGAGCCCAGCTTCTCGGCCGACTGCACCCGCTTGAGCAGGGGCGAGCGGGGTGGCTCGGCGCTCTTGGGCCGGGGCCGGCCCACGGGGGGGGGAGGAGTGCAGCTTGGCGGGGAAACTCTGCGTGGTGTGGGAGCTGCCCACCGTGTGGCCGGGCAGCGGGGGGGGCGAGGACTGGGTGGGCGAGGGGGTGTGGGCCAGGGGCGACAGGGGGATGTTGCCGGCAGACTTGCAGCGGGCCGAGCGGTACTGGCGGTGCAGCTTGGGCGACAGGCCGTGCAGGGTGCTGGGCCGGATGTGGTGGGAAGAGGTGGCCGGGGAGTTGGGGGTGCTGGAGGCTGGGGAGCTGCTCTGGGACGAGGCGCCTGCAGAGAGAGGAGACCGGGAGGGAGGTGAGATCCTGGAGGGGGGCGGCTCCGACCCCTGGAGACCAGGGCCTCTGAGTGCCCCGAGGGGGGCAGTCCAGGGGGAGGACCCATCACACAGCCCCCCTCCCCATCCACAGCCTGATCCCCCTACATCCTGGGGGGCAGTCCCGGAGGAGCCCCCCCCATGGCATACAGGCTGTGTTTCAGCCTGCTCGGATCAGCAGAAGTGGAGAGAGCTCTCCTGCCCCCCTCATTGCTGGACGGACAGACGAGTGGGATGGGGCGGCCCCCCTGATGGATGGACAGACAGACGAGTGGGATGGGGCGGCCTCCCGATGGATGGACAGACGGATGAGTGGGATGGGGCGGCCCCCCCGATGGATGGATGGTTGGACAGACAGATGAGTGGGATGGGGCGGCCCCCCCGATGGACGGACGGACGGACAGACGAGTGGGATGGGGCAGCCCCCCCCCCGATGGATGGACGGACAGACGAGTGGGATGGGGCGACCCCCCTGATGGATGAACGGACAGACGAGTAGGATGGGGCAGCCCCTCCCCCGATGGATGGACGGACAGACGAGTGGGATGGGGCGGCGCCCCCGATGGATGGATGGTTGGACAGACAGATGAGTGGGATGGGGCGGCCCCCCCGATGGATGGACGGACAGACAGATGAGTGGGATGGTCGGCCCCCCCCGATGGATGGATGGTTGGACAGACAGATGAGTGGGATGGGGCGGCCCCCCCCGATGGATGGACGGACAGACAGACGAGTGGGATGGGTCGGCTCCCCCCGATGGATGGACGGACAGACAGATGAGTGGGATGGGTCGGCCCCCCCCGATGGATGGACGGACAGACAGATGAGTGGGATGGGGCGGCCCCCCCCCGATGGATGGACGGACAGACAGATGAGTGGGATGGGTCGGCCCCCCCCGATGGATGGACGGACAGACAGATGAGTGGGATGGGGCGGCCCCCCCCGATGGATGGACGGACAGACAGATGAGTGGAATGGGGCGGCCCCCCCCGATGGATGGACGGACAGACAGATGAGTGGGATGGGGCGGCCCCCCCCCCGATGGATGGACGAACAGACAGACGAGTGGGATGGGGTGGCCCCCCCAGTTCTCTTGAGCACTCGCTCACCCCATATCTCTGGTCGCTGGCGCTTTGGGCCTGGATCCCCGTCGCCCTTCTGCCCCCTGCCCACGGGCACCGGCTGACGTGGGGGCACAGTGCCTGGGCAGGGGAGATGCCCCTTGACAGACCCAGGGTGTGGGGGGGCTTGAACGGGGCTGGGGCGCCACCTGGTGGAGGGAGCAGCCCCTGCAGCCCAAGGACATCCCAGAGGTTCTGCCACCCCTAAGGCCAGCGGCAGTGGGGCACAACCTGACTCACAGACGCAGGAAGGTGGCTCTGAAGCCCCCCAACTCACCTGCACCCCCTTTTGGCATGGGGGGCAGGGATGAGGAGGTAACAGAGACCCCCCCATGTCCCTGTCCCCCCCCACTCCCTCCTGGTGATCCCTTGCCCCTGTGCTCTCCCGCCGTGCCCCCAGCCCCCACCTGCTGTGCCCCCTCAGCCATGCTCCCTGCTCACCCCATAGTGCCCCACCCCCAGCCCACCCCAGTGGTGCCCCCACACCCTCTGCCCCCCCCAGTGCCCCCATGGTGTCCCCTGCCCCCACACCCTCTGCCCCCCAGTGCCTCGCGCCCGGTACCGAGGTAGGCAGAGTCGGGGGTGGTGCGCAGGCTCTGGGTGGGCGAGCGGGCACTCAGGCTGTGGGTTGGCGAGCCGGGCAGGCTGTCGCTGGAGGAGAGCGAGCGGCTGAGCGAGGAGAGGCTGCGGCTGGTGTGAAGCAGGTTGGCTTGTTTGGTGATCTTCCGGAAGAGCGAGCTGCGCTTCTTGCTGCAGGGGGGAGGGTCAGTGCTGGGGGGGGGGTCCCCCTCATGTTTCCCCCCACCCCAGTACCCCTTCCTGTCCCCCCCGCCCAGGCACCCCTTCCCGCCCTTCACCCCATCCCCCCCCCGCTCAGGCACCCCTTCCCGCCCTCCACCCCATCCCCCATCCCCCCCGCCCAGGCACCCCTTCCCGCCCTTCACCCCATCCCCCTCCCCCCCGCCCAGGCACCCCTTCCCGCCCTTCACCCCATCCCCCATCCCCCCCGCCCAGGCACCCCTTCCTGCCCTTCACCCCCTCCCCCATCCCCCCCGCCCAGGCACCCCTTCCTGCCCTTCACCCCCTCCCTCCTCCCTGCCCCAGCACCCCTTCCTGCCCTTCACCCCTCCCCCTCCCCCGCCCAGGCACCCCTTCCTGCCCTTCACCCCCTCCCCCATCCCCCCCGCCCAGGCACCCCTTCCCGCCCTTCACCCCATCCCCATCCCCCCCGCCCAGGCACCCCTTCCTGCCTTCACCCCCTCCCCCATCCCCCCCGCCCAGGCACCCCTTCCTGCCCTTCACCCCATCCCTCCTCCCTGCCCCAGCACCCCTTCCTGCCCTTCACCCCTCCCCCCTCCCCCCGCCCAGGCACCCCTTCCTGCCCTTCACCCCCTCCCCCATCCCCCCCGCCCAGGCACCCCTTCCTGCCCTTCACCCCATCCCTCCTCCCTGCCCCAGCACCCCTTCCTGCCCTTCACCCCTCCCCCCTCCCCCCGCCCAGGCACCCCTTCCTGCCCTTCACCCCCTCCCCATCCCCCCCGCCCAGGCACCCCTTCCTGCCCTTCACCCCATCCCCCCCCACCCAGGCACCCCTTCCTGCCCTTCACCCCATCCCCCATCCCCCCCGCCCAGGCACCCCTTCCTGCCCTTCACCCCCTCCCCCCCCACCCAGTACCCCTTCCTGTCCCCCCACCCAGGCATCCCTTCCTACCCTTCACCCCTCCCCCCCTCCCCCCCGCCCAGGCACCCCTTCCTGCCCTTCACCCCCTCCCCCCTCCCCCCGCCCAGGCACCCCTTCCTGCCCTTCACCCCCTCCCCCCTCCCCCCGCCCAGGCACCCCTTCCTGCCCTTCACCCCCTCCCCCCCGGCCAGGCACCCCTTCCTGCCCCCGCCCCAGCACCCCTCACCCCCCTCCCCGGCCCCCACTTCCTTCCCCCAGCCCCAGCACCCCCTCCTTTCCCCCAACCCTGCACCTCCTCCTGTGCCCCCCGCCCCAACACCCATCCTTCCCCCCCACCCTGGCACCCACCTCCTTCCCCCGGCCCCAGCACCCCTTCCTGTTCCCCGCCCCGGCACCCCTCCTGTCAACCCCAGCCCAGCACCCCCTCCTTCCCCCCCTGCACCTCCTCCTGCCCCCGTTCCCTTCCCCCTCTTCCCCCCCACCTTTCTGCCCCTCCTTGCTGATGCTCCTCTTGTTCCTCCGCGCCATCTTGGATTTGTAGCTGCTCTTGCGGGCCGGCCCGACGCGGATGGATGTGTTCTCGAAGGGCGTCGTGGTCACCATCACCTTGTTCCCGCTCTGCCCATGAGAGACAGGCCACGTGGGAAGGGGCAGGAAACACCCCTCCATCCCCATTAGCCAAGGCCTGCCTCCGGCCGGGCCCTGTGGGCAGCACCTGGGGACACAGCTGGGCTCCATGCCCCACGGTGGGGCAGGGGCTTGGCATCAGGTCCCTCTCCCAGCATGCACTACTCCCTGGTGAGGTGCGAGGCCCTTTTCCCAGCATGCACCGTTCCCTGGTGAGGTGCGAGGCCCCTTTCCCAGCATGCACTGCTCCCCAGACCCCTTTCCCAGCATGCACCACTCCCCAATGGGGTGCAAGGCCCTTTTCCCAACATGCACTGCTCCCTGGTGAGGTGCGAGGCCCCTTTCCCAGCGTGCACTGCTTCCCAGGCCCTTCTCCCAACATGCACTGCTCCCCAGACCCCTTTCCCAGCATGCACCACTCCCCAATGGGGCACAAGGCCCCTTTCCCAGCATGCACTGCTCCCCAGGCCCTTCTCCCAATATCCACTGCTCCCCAGACCGCTTTCCCAACATGCACCGCTCCCTGACACTTACCTTCAGGATGAGCTCTACCACCTCCGTGTGCACCAGCCCGTGCACGGGCTCCCCATTGACGTGGGTGATGAGGTCCCCGGCGCAGAGACCCGCCTCGTGGGCTGGGCCCCCCTCCTCCACGTGCTGCCGGACAGGAGGCAGGTGTCAGGGCTGGCCCATGCTGCTTACCCACAATGCAACGCCCCAACCAAAGGTGCAGCACCTCCCCCGCCCAATGATGGTGTGAGGGCGGTACCCAGAATGCATTGCCCCCAGCCTTTCCCAGCATGCACTGCACCCTCAGGAAGGTGTGAGGTCCCTTACCCAGCATGCCCTGCCCCCAAGTGGGCACAAGACCCTCTGCCAGTATATCCTGCTCCCCTGTGGGGTGCAAGATCCCTTTCCCAGCATGCACTGCCCCAAGGATTTCCCAGCATGCACTGCCACCAGAGGGCACAAGGCCCCCCAATGCCCAGTCTGCATTGCCCCCCCATGGGGCACGAAGCCCCTCGCCCGGCCAGGCCGTACCCAGACGATGTGGTGGACGCTGTAGACGTCGCTGTCGCCCATGTAGACGCGGATGGCGCGCAGCGTGAAGCCGTACTTCTTGCCGGAGCGCTGGATGGTGATGGGCGAGCGCAGGACGGTGACGGCGGGCGAGTAGTCGCGGCTCGGGGAGGAGTCCCGCGAGGACGGGTTCGAGGAGAGGGAGCGGGGTGACATGGGGCTGGCCAGGGGGGAGCTGGCGTGCTGCTCCACTGCAGAGAGACAGGGGCGTGTGAGACCAGCACGGCACCCTGGGGCGCTGCCGGGAGAACCCAGGAGTCCTGAGCCCCAGCCTCCCTGCTCTAACCAATAGACCCCACTCCCCTCCCAGAGCCAGGGACAGAACCCAGGAGTCCTGCTGTCCAGGGCGCAGTACCTGTGGGGATCATGACAGACAGGGCGGGAGGAGCGGGGGGGTACCTGTGGGGATCGTGACGGACAAGCTGGGGTACAAGCTGGGGTGTCTGGGGGGTACCTGTGAGGATCATGACAGAAAGGCGGGGGGGGGACCTGTGGGGATCGTGATGAACAGGCGGGGGGTTACCTCTGGGGATCATGACGGACAGGCGGGGGACGGGGGGTACCTGTGGGGATCATGACGGACAGGCGGGAGGGTCCAGGGGGGTACCTGTGGGGAACATCACGGATAGGCGAGGGGCACAGGGGTACCTGTGGGGATCGTGACGGACAGGCGGGGGGCGTTCAGGGGGGTACCTGTGGGGATTGTGACGGACCGGCAGGGGGGTACCT
Source organism: Chrysemys picta bellii (assembly GCF_011386835.1). Lineage (NCBI taxonomy): Eukaryota > Metazoa > Chordata > Testudines > Emydidae > Chrysemys > Chrysemys picta. The sequence goes on along the minus strand of NC_088812.1, from coordinate 3,154,928 downwards.
GTGGGGATCATGACGGACCGGCGAGGGGCACAGGGGTACCTGTGGGGATCATGATGGACAGGCGGGGGGGGGTTCAGGGGGGTACCTGTGGGAATCATGACGGACAGGCGAGGGGCACAGGGGTTCCTGTGGGGATCATGACGGACAGGCGGGGGGGGGTTCAGGGGGGTACCTGTGAGGATCATGACGGACAGGCGGGGGGAGTTCAGGGGGGTACCTGTGGGAATCATGACGGACAGGGCGGTGGCCGAGGCAGACTTGATGACCTTGCCCCCCACCCGGGCGCTGCGCCTCTCGCCCGCCGACTCCCCGGACAGCTGCTGGTGCCGGGCGCGCCGCAGCACCAGGTCGCTGGTGGCTTTGGGGGTCTGGGGGTCCGCGTCCTTCGGGGCCTGGGCATCGCCCCCCTTCACTCTATCGCCTGGGGGGAGAGACAGAGCAACGGGGTGGGGGGGCACGTGAGGGTCTCAGCCTCCTCCCTGGCACCCCTTCACATCTCCACCCCACACAATGGTGGCACCATTACCCAGCATTCACTGCTCCCTCAGCAGAGATTTCAGGGCCCTTTCCCACAATGCACCTCTCTCTGCCCCCCCATCCGGTTAAGTAGGGCTGGTACCCACAATACACTGCCCCCCCCCCAAAGCTTTCCAACCTGTTACCCAGAATGCACCTCCCCATGCTCTGCCTAGTTGGGTCAATGAGCAGGGGGCAATTACCGGGGGGGGGGGGGGGGTGGAATGCCACATTTAACGCTTTGCCTGGTTCCCCTCCCTCCTTCCCGGGAGCCCCGGGTCCTACCCACCAGCCTCGGCATCCCTGGGGGCAGCGGGGTCCCCGGCTGCCCCCGCGCTCCCTTCCTTTCCCTCGGCCTGGGGGGCAGCTGCGGGGCCCCCATTCTCCCTGGCAGGGCCCCTGGCCCGGGGCTCGTCATCGTCCTCCAGCGGCGCGGTGAAGCGGCTGGTGTCCATGAGTGCCGAGAAGCGGCGCCGGGCGCCCAGCGGGGGGCTCGACTCACTCTCTGGGTAAGTGTACTCCGAGGCCGAGAGGCGCTTCCTGCGGCACAGACATGGGGCGGGCAGGTGAGGCCCCAAGAGAGAGAACCCAGGAGTCCTGGCTCCCAGCCCCCTGCTCTAACCACTAGACCCCACTCTCCTCCCAGAGCTGGGGAGAGAACCCAGGAGTCCTGGCTCCCTGCTCCCCCGCTCTAACCACTTGATCCCACTCCCCTCCCGGAGCCAGCCTCTGCCAGAAGGTCTCCTGGACTGGCCCAGCAGGGGGCGCTGCAGGCTGGGATGCACTGGGGTTTCTGGGGGAGAGCCCAGCCCTCTCCTGCCCCCCCTCATACCTCCAGGGAGCCCCCCCATCACAGCTCCGGGACCCCCCCACTCATAGCTCCGGGGACCCCCAGTCACCCCCCTGTGGAGCCCCCCCCACTCACAGCTCTGGGTAGCCCCCCTCAGTCACTTCCCCCAGTCACCCCCCTGTGGATCCCCCAGTCACCCCCCGTGGAGCCCCCACTACTCACAGCTCCGGGGAGCCCCCAGTCACCCCCCGTGGAGCCCCCCCACTCACAGCTCCGGGGACCCCCAGTCACCCCCCCGTGGAGCCCCCCCCACTCACAGCTCCGGGGACCCCCAGTCACCCCCCCGTGGAGCCCCCCCACTCACAGATCCGGGGACCCCCAGTCACCCCCCCCGTGGAGCCCCCCCACTCACAGATCCGGGGACCCCCAGTCACCCCCCCGTGGAGCCCCCCCCACTCACAGCTCCGGGGAGCCCCAGTCACCCCCCCGTGGAGCCCCCCCGCACTCACAGCTCCGGGGACCCCCAGTCACCCCCCCGTGGAGCCCCCCCACTCACAGCTCCGGGGACCCCCAGTCACCCCCCCGTGGAGCCCCCCCACTCACAGCTCCGGGGACCCCCAGTCACCCCCCCGTGAAGCCCCCCCACTCACAGCTCCGGGGAGCCCCAGTCACCCCCCCGTGGAGCCCCCCCGCACTCACAGCTCTGGGGACCCCCAGTCACCCCCCCGTGGAGCCCCCCCACTCACAGCTCCGGGGACCCCCAGTCACCCCCCCGTGGAGCCCCCCCCACTCACAGCTCCGGGGAGCCCCCAGTCACCCCCTGTGGAGCCCCCCCACTCACAGATCCGGGGACCCCCAGTCACCCCCCCGTGGAGCCCCCCCACTCACAGCTCCAGGGAGCCCCCAGTCACCCCCCGTGGAGCCCGCCACTCACAGCTCCGGGGAGCCCCCCACTCACAGCTCCGGGACCCCCCCCACTCACAGCTCCGGGGAGCCCCCAGTCACCCCCCGTGGAGCCCCCCCACTCACAGCTCCGGGGAGCCGCTGCGCCAGCTCTTGTCCCGCAGGGTGAAGCTGCCCAGGCTCTCGCGTTTGCCGAGCGCCTCGTCCTTGTGTTTGTTGCTCTGGTCCCGCTTGGGGACGCCCGGGCCCTTGGGCTCGTGCTGGGAGAGGTGCTCCATGCTGCTGTACACCTGGGGGGGGCGAGGGTCAGGGGAGGCGCCGCCAGCCCCACGGATCCCACCCGCCCGCAGCCCCACGGCTCGCACACGGCCCCAGCCCCACGGCTCGCACCCGCGCTTCCAGCCCCATGGCTCGCACACGCGCCCCCAGCCCCACGGCTCGCACACACTTCCAGCCCCACGGATCCCATGCGCCCCCAGCCCCACGGATTGCACACGGCCCCAGACCCACGGTTCGCACATGCACTTCCAGCCCCATGGATCACACACACGCACCCACGGATAACACACGTGACCCCAGCCCCACAGATCGCCAGCCCACAGACCTGGCCCCACAGATACAGCACCCATTTATCCAAGCCCAACAGCTCTCACAGGTTCCATGCATCACACACACAAACTCATCCCACACAACCACTGCCCCAGGCGCCCCAGACTGGCCAGCCCTTTGCCTTCGGTGTTACGCGGTCCCACCTTGCTGAACCTGGGGGAGCAGGACGAGAACTGCCGGATTTCCACCGGCTCATCCTCCGTCGTGTCGTCCTCGTCGTACGAGTTGATGTGGTGGTACTTGTCCGAACGAGCTGGAGGGGGAAGGGAGATAGTAATAAACAGCCCCTGTGCGCCACCCCAGAGGTGGCTGCATCTCAACACCAGATGAGGGGTCCCCGTATACACAGCCCCCCACCCCACCCCAGAGGTGGCTGCATCTCAGTGTTGGACGAGGGGTCCCTGATCCTGCCATTCATTCCCAGCGGCTCAAGTGGCCCGCCCGGACACAATGAGTTTGCAGGCTCTCAGCAGGCCGGGGGCCCATGGCACATAACCCCGTCACCCGACTGGCGTTAATGGGATCCCAGGGGGACTAGGGACTGAACAGGGCATGGAGACCGAGGTCCCTTCTGCCCCCGGCCAGAGATGCTGCCTGTGGGCCTGGAGTGTGGGCAGCTTGCCCAGCCACTGACTAGGCCGAGAACATCAGACCCTAATCTCCTTTAAAAGAAATGGAAAGCAACACCCCCTGGTGGCAGCATGGAGGATTGAACACCCCTACTCTGCCAGAGCCGGGGAGAGAACCCAGGAGTCCTGGCTCGCAGCGCCCCCCTGCTCCAACCACTAGACCCCACTCCCCTCCCAGAGCTGGGCCATAGAACCCAGGAGTCCTGGCTCCCCGCCCCCCCTGCTCTAGCCACTCGACCCCACACCCATCCCAGAGCTGGGCCATAGAACTCAGGAGTCCTGGCTCCCAGCCCCCTGCTCTAACCACTAGACCCCACGCCCCTCCCAGAGCTGGGGATAGAACCCAGGAGTCCTGGCTCCCAGCCCCCCTGCTCCAACCACTAGACCCCACTCCCCTCCCAGAGCCGGGAGAGAACCTGAGCCCCCAGACCCATGGTTCTAGATACACAAGTCTCTTGAGTCCCCATTCCCTGAGCTCTGGACCCCAGACTGGCTCATGCTTCGGCCATGGCGGGCTGCCCGGGCTGTGCCCGTGGTGGGGAGGGGGTGGCAGAAGCGAGGGGGGGCACTTGCTGTCGAAGTAGCTGGTGTCCTCCTCCGACTCCAGGTGGGGGATGAACTCGGCCTTGTGGCGCAGCAGCCCCGCCCAGTCGAGCTCCTTGAAGAAGTTGTGTTGCTTCACCTCGAACGCGCCACCTGCGGAGACAGACCCCCGCCGGGCGTCAGGGAGGGGAGGCCGGGGGGCAGGGCCCTTCGCTGGGGGGCGGGCAGCGGGAGGCCAGGGGGCAGGGCCGTTCGCTGGGGGGGCGGGCAGCGGGAGGCCGGGGGGCGGGGCCCTTCGCTGAGGGTGGGCAGGGGGAGGCCAGGGGGCAGGGCCCTTCGCTGGGGGCAGCCAGAGCCGCCCGGGCCCATGGCTGCTGGGCACCACACGGCTGTAATGGCCAAAAGGCTGCAGCAGGTCCATGGTGCGATGCTCGTGGCCCCGAGCCCGAGTGCCCGTCCCCAGCTGGGCCCCGTGGGGGGGGGGGGGGAAACGTCTTACCGGCCCCCAGGCGGACGAGCGGGTCGGTCTGCAGCAGGCAGGAGATGAGGTGTTGGGCATCCGCGGGCAGGGCCTCCTCCCCATCCGGCCACAGGATGTCGTCTGAGAATGGGGGCGGGGGGTTAGATGGGGGCAGAGCTGGACCCCAACTCAGCCCCACCCCCGACTCTTCCCCCCCACACTCAGTCACTCCCCTGACCCTTCCCTCCAAACTCAGAGCCTCCCCCAAACTCAGCCCCACCCCAACTCTTCCCCCCCACACTCAGCCCCACCCCCGACGCTTCCCCCCCAAACTCAGCCCCTCCCCCAAACTCAGCCCCACCCCCGACACTTCCCACAAAATTTACATTGTCCCCTCCATGAACCTGCCCTCAAACTTCACCCCCCCCCCCGGGGATGCCCAAGACCCCCTCCCCCCCGCGCCCCCACCTACCGCTGATGACCTGCCCGAAGAGCTCCTCGGGGGTGTCCCCGAAGAAGGGGACGCAGCCCACCAGGAACTCGTACAGGATGATGCCCATGGCCCACCAGTCCACCGGCTTCCCGTAGCCCTGCCGCAGGATCACCTCGGGCGCGATGTACTCGGGGGTCCCGCACACCTGCCCAGGGGGCGCCCGTCAGTCCTCGGCCAGTGCCCCCACCCCCGCTGAGCCCCCCGCCCCGTCAGTCCTCGGCCAGTGCCCCTAGCCCCCGCTGAGCCCCCTGTGACAAAGTGGGACTGTTCTTAATGTTTCCTCTGAATACTGTGTGGGTGCCTCAGTTTCCCCAATGCAGTTCTTAAGTCTCTAGGTGGTGGGGAAAGGCCAGTGTGCATAAATCACTGGCACTCTGTGTCCCTGGCAACAAATGGCCGGGCCCCTTCCCCCCCTGCAAGGAAATAGCTAAAGGTGAACAAAGATCAGGTGACCTCCTGGCCCGGGAAAGGAACAAGGCAGAGGAGATAGGGCTGGAGGGGGTTTTAGTTTGGGGCTGGCTGGGGACGGGGAGTGAGGGCAGACGGGGGTGTCTGGCTCACTGGGCCCCAGAATGGACCCGGCTGAGGGGTCCCGTTCTCTGGACCTACAAGCTCTGTTTTAACCCGTGTTCCGGTCATCTAATAAACCTGTTTTACTGGCTGGCTGAGAGTCACGTCTGACTGCGAAGTGGGGGGTGCAGGACCCTTTGGCTTCCCCAGGACCCCGCCAGGGCGGACTCGCTGTGGGAAGCGCATGGAGGGACATATGCTGAATGCTCCCAGGAGAGACCCAAGTGAGCGTCTTGCCCTGAAGACAGTCTGCTCTGAGGGAGAGGAGGCTCCCCGGAGTCCTGACTGGCTTTGTGGGGAGCAGTTCCAGAGCATCGCCCGGGGACTCCGTGACACCCCCCACCCCCCATCAGTCCTCGGCCAGTGTCCCCAGCCCCCCGCTGAGCCCCCCACCCCATTAGCCCCCAGCTAGTGCCCCCACTGAGCCCCACTAGCCCTGGCCTAATGCCCATCCCCTGCCTGATCCCCCCCAACAGGGGCCCCTGTAGCTCCACCCCATGGCCCCCCATCCCCTGCCCCGTGGCCTCACCTGCTTGTCCAGGAACTCGCGGGCGTCCTTCTCGATGTGGCCCTCATACAGGTTGGTCGTGAGGCTCATCAGCCCCATCTTGGAGAGGCCAAAGTCTGTCAGCTTGATGTGCCCCATGGAAGTGATGAGCAGGCTGGGGGGACAGCGACAGGGAGCCCCTGAGAGCAGGGGCTGGGGAGCGGGATTCTGAGGCCCCGCCACCCCCTCCTGGGCCCCAGATCACCACATTGCATGGCCCACCCCCATCCTTGGGGGGAGCTGGGGGGGCCCCAGATGGGGCTGAGGGATGGAGATGAAAGAGCAATGGAAGAAGCTGCCTCCTTCTGGGAATAGAACCCAGGAGTCCTGCCTCCCAGCCCCCCCGCTAGGCCCCACTCCCCTCCCAGAGCTGGGCAGAGAACCCAGGCGTCCTGCTCCCCGCCCCACTGGCTCCATACTTGTCGGGTTTGAGGTCGCGGTGGACAATGCCATAGTTGTGCAGATACTCCAGGGCCAGCACGGTCTCGGCGAAGTACATTCGCGCCAGCTCCACGGGCAGGGCCCCAATGTTCTTCAGCAGCGTGGCACAGTCCCCACCTGCCAGGGGAGCCAGAGAGACCCAGTTTACCCTGGGAGGAGGATTCCCCTCATACCCCTAGAGCAGGGAGCTCCCCATTCTCGAGCCCTGTTGATGGTGGGATTCATGGAGCCCCAGACCCTCTCCAGGAATCTCGGCTTCCAGCCCCAATGTACTTAGATACTCCTGGGGGGATTCTGCACCACTGCGTGTGAACATAATTCATGTGCCGTGCATACTTTTATTTTTTTCCACAGAAAATAACTTCTGCTGGAAAATTGCTGCCGTTCCACCTTTTGCCCACCAGAGGGCGCTGTGGTGCTAGACTAAAGCAGCCGCTCCCAGCCAGCCCCAGCTGCTGAGAGGGAAGAGAAATGTAGTGCCAGGGATATGGGGAGACAGACAGCATGGGGCACATGGAGCTGCTGGGAGGTCACAGATAGGAGATCATAAGGGCTAGTGGGAGGAGGACAGGCTGGGGCAGGGGCTGAATGGGAGTGGAGGCACAGGGGGAAGGGGTGCAGGGCCACATGGGTGAAGGGGGATGGCTGAGTGGGGGCACAGAGACACATGGGGACAGGAGTGGTGCAGGGCCACATGGGGATGGGGGGAGGGGGTGTCTGAGCTGGGGTGGGGGGACACATGGGGACAGGGGCTGATGTGCTTGATGAATGGAAAAGGCCAGGGGTCAACCAGGGGGAAGCTCCCTAACAATCCCCCCGCCCCGCCCCGCCCCCCCCAAAATGTTCCATACTTTTCCCACCCATATCCAACAACCCTCCAAAGTTCACACCCAAGCTCCTTCCCAGCAATTACTTCCCTCTCCCTCAGCTCCTCCATTACCCCTGACTCCCCCGAGGTTTGCACTGCTTCTGAGGGGTGCGGGAAATACGGTTCAGCACTGTAGTTTAAAGGAATTATTTCTCAGAGTTCTGTATTAATATGCCTAGTAAGGAATCTATTTGTCAAAAAACATTTCCTGACTCTTTTTTGTCATCTGTATTGTTACAGACATACACGCTGAGAGGTATTTTGAAATAAATTACCAAAATAATTGAAACTGGCGTGATTATATTGTGTATTTTGACAAATGAACTATGCAGACTTCTGCAGAATTTTAAAATATTGTGTGCAGAATGTTAATTTTTTGGCGCAGAATTCCCCAGGAGCAGTTAAAACAGCCTCTCGGTGATGTCGGGGTCTCACCGTGGGAAGCCTGTGCCGAGAGGATGTGAGGCAAGATGGCATGTCACTACATCGCCCCGGTGAAATGCAACACGGCGCTGTCACAACCCACCACCGCCCTGTCCCAAGACAACGGCACCCTGGCACACCACAGTGCCGACCCGTCACGCTACCACACAAATCCACCCCGTGGGGACACGACGCTGCCCCACAATGCCACCCTGCCACTCTAAACCCCGGCGCCGTTAGGACAGAACACGGCCCTGTCGTGACCCAGCAAGGCCGTGTCTTGGCACGAGCGTTCCCTGGCCCGATCCCTGTCATGATGCAACATCTCCCCATCACGTCCCCTCATTGCAATACAACTCCACCCAGTCGAGAGGCCACACTGACCCTGCTCCGTCATGACCCAATGTCAACCCGTCCCAACACCCATCCCCCACGCATGACCCACCATCCCCACCTGTCAATTCCGTGTCAGCACAGCACAGTGCCACCATGACATGGCATCACCCCGCTGCGCAGTCAGCACCTCACACCGCACCACCCTGCAGAGCCAGCCCGGCACGACACACCGCCACCATGGCATGGCCACGCCACTGCGCAGAGAGGGCAGGTCACAGGATCACACCACCCTGCTGGGAGGTGTCCCATCGCTGTGCAGAGGGGGCACGTCACGACACAACGCCACTGTGTGGTGACACGACACTGCTAGGCAGCTCCACCATGTCGCGACACCACCATGTTGTGACACAACAACACGCTACACCATCACATCACAACACACTGCTGGGCAGCCCCACCACATCACAACACAACGCCACCATGTTGTGACACAACACACTGCTCCACCATGTCGCGACACCACCATGTTGTGACACAACACGCTACACCATCACATCACAACACACTGCTGGGCAGCCCCACCACATCACAACACAACGCCACCATGTTGTGACACAAGACACTGCTCCGCCACGTCGCGACAACACCATGTTGTGATACAACACACTGCTCCGCCACGTCGCGACAACACCATGTTTTGATACAACACACTGCTAGGCAGCCCCACCACATCACAACACGACGACGCCATGTTGTGACATGACACACGCTAGCCAGCCGCACCATAGTGCGACAGTGCTGCATGGGCAGCGGAGCCAGTTTCAGGGCTGCTGTTGGTGTCCCCTCCCAAGGTGGGCCGGGCTGTGGCCCCCCCATCCCTGGGTGTGCCCGCCCTGCCCCCCCCAGCTCCAGAAGTGCCCCCCTCCCACCCCAGGCATGCCCTCCTGACCCCTTAGCTCCGGAGGTGGCTCCCCCAGCCCCAGGTGTGCCCCCCATTCCCCCCAGCTCCAGGTGTGCCCCCCATTCCCCCCAGCCCCAGGCGTGCCCCCCAGCCCCAGGCGTGCCCCCCATTCCCCCCAGCCCCAGGTGTGCCCCCCATTCCCCCCAGCCCCAGGCGTGCCCCCCCAGCCCCAGGCGTGCCCGCTGTACCTTCCACATACTCCATGACCATGCAGAGGTGGCGCTTGGTCTCGAAGGAGCAGAACATGCTGACGACGAAGGGGTTCTCGGCGAAGGTGAGGATGTCTCGCTCCACGAACGCCTGCTGGATCTGGTTCCGCAAGATCAGGTTCTGCTTGTTGATCCTCTTCATGGCAAAGCGCTGCCGCGTCTCCTTGTGCCGCACCAAGTACACGGCCCTGAAACCCAGCACAGGGTCGGTCCGGCCCCGCCCAGCCGCCGGGGCCTGGGGAGAACCCAGGAGTCCTGGCGCCAACCCTCCACCCCCCAACTCCAACCGCTCCCCTACCAGGGCTGGCGCGAGAACCCAGGAGTCCTGGAGCCAACCCCCCAACTCTAACCGCTCCCCTCCCAGGGCTGGCGCGAGAACCCAGGAGTCCTGGAGCCAACCCCCCAACTCTAACCGCTCCCCTCCCAGGGCCGGCGCGAGAACCCAGGAGTCCTGGAGCCAACCTCCCACCCCCCAACTCTAACCGCTCCCCTCCCAGGGCTGGCACGAGAACCCAGGAGTTCTGGAGCCAACCCCCCAACTCTAACCGCTCCCCTCCCAGGGCCAGCGCGAGAACCCAGGAGTCCTGGAGCCAACCTCCCACCCCCCAACTCTAACCGCTCCCCTCCCAGAGCTAGCGTGAGAACCCAGGAGTTCTGGAGCCAACCCCCCAACTCTAACCGCTCCCCTCTCAGGGCTGGCGCGAGAACCCAGGAATCCTGGAGCCAACACCCCAACTCTAACCGCTCCCCTCTCAGGGCTGGCGCGAGAACCCAGGAGTCCTGGAGCCAACCTCCCACCCCCCAACTCTAACCGCTCCCCTCCCAGAGCTAGCGTGAGAACCCAGGAGTTCTGGAGCCAACCCCCCAACTCTAACCGCTCCCCTCTCAGGGCTGGCGCGAGAACCCAGGAATCCTGGAGCCAACCCCCCAACTCTAACCGCTCCCCTCCCAGAGCTAGCGTGAGAACCCAGGAGTCCTGGAGCCAACCCCCCAACTCTAACCGCTCCCCTCTCAGGGCTGGCGCGAGAACCCAGGAGTCCTGGAGCCAACCCCCCAACTCTAACCGCTCCCCTCCCAGGACTGGCGCGAGAACCTGGACTGACACCCAGTCCTCCCCCACTCTAACCGCTCAACCTCACTGCTGCCTCGGAGCTGGGACAGAACCCAGGAGTCCAGGGTTCTCCCTTCCCCCCTCAAATTCTCTGTGAGCCTGGGGGCGGGTTTGGGGGTGCTGATCCCTTCCACAGAGCAGTGGAGCTGTGAGGAGAGGAGCCAAATCTCTCCTGCCTCCCCCTGACCCCCAAGGGGTGCAGACCACGGCCCCGGGTCAGGGTTCAACCCCTCCCCCAACACTCTCTCACCCATAGGCTCCATTGCTAATAAGTTTGATGGTTTCAAAGTCCCCTTCTCCGGGCGGTTTCTTGTGTTTCAGGGCAGCTCCCCGGCCCTGGAATAAATCACACGCATCACTGAGGGTAGGGGTGGGAAAGAGGGAGCCCCGACCCCCCAAATCCAGCCCCCATGTCAGCCCTCGGGCCCCACCAGCTCCCAGCCCCCTGCTCTAACCACTAGACCCCACTTCCTCCTAGAGCACCGGGTGCCTGGTGTTCCCATTCTGGGCTAAAGCCAGGTGGGGCAGCCTGGGCCCAGCGCCCGGGCGCAGGGGGCTGGGAGTTGCGTTTGTGCGTGTAGCTGTGGGGCTGGGAGTCCCTGGTGGAGTGGATCTAGGGGGTGTGTTGTTTCTGGGTCTGTGTATGCGTGTCTGTGTCCAGTGTGTCTGTGTGTTGCTTCTGGGGTTGTGTATCTGTGTGTGTGTGTGTTATTTCCAAGTTGATGGCTCTGTGGGGAGTGTAGTGTTTCAGATGTTGTGTGTCTGTGAGGGAGGTGGCTCCGCAGGGAGTGTGAGTGTGTTTGTGTGTGTCTGGGGTGGGTTGTATTGTTCCTGGGGTTGTGTGTGTCTGCGGAAAGTGTATGTCTCTGCATGTTGTTTCTCAGGCTGTGTCCTTCTGGGGTGTGTGACCGTTGGCAGCATTTGCGTGTTGTTTGTTTCTGGGGCTGTGGCATGTGTGTCCATGGGGAGTGTTTCTGGAGTTGTGTGTCTCAGCAGGGGTGCTGTTTTGGGGGTCGTTTCTCTGGAGCTGTGTGACGGTGGTGAGTGTGTGTGTCTCACAGGTTGTGTGGGTTGATTCTGGGGTTGTGTCCCTCTAGCCTTGTGTGTGTGCTGCATGCTGGACTGTGTGTGTCTGGGGTGGACTGTGGTTTTGAGGGTTGGTTCTCGGAGGGGGTGTGACAGGGAGGTGTGTGGGTGCCTCTTGGGTGAGTTGTGTGTGCTGTTTCCGGGGTTGTGTCCGTCTAGGTGTGTGTGATTATGTTGCACACCAATCTGTGTGTGTTTCTCTGTAAACCTGTACGGGAGCGTGCGGGTGTCTGGGCGTTGTGTGGCTGTGTGGGAGTGCGGTTGTGTTGCCTCTGTTGTGCGTTCGTATCTCTGAGTGGGCAAATGCCCTGTGCCATACTGCCACCCAGTGGGACCCAGCGGGATGGCGCCCATTACAGCACCTCGGGCCAGGGCACGGGGGCAGTTCTGACACACACAAGGGCTGTTCCAATCCCCTCCACTAGGGGGCAGTGGGATGGCAAGTCCCCCACATTATTATGGCCCCATCAGTAGAGACCCAGAGCTGTGGGGCACCAGCCCCAGCCGTCACATGCTGCCCACCCCCCATGGCTCGGAGCCCTGATGGCCACGTGCTGTCTGCAAACCTGGGGGCGGGGACTTACCTCCATGAACTCGTCTGTCTCGGGCGTGTTGGATCCACCGCTGTCGTGTTCCTCCAGATGCACCATGTCTGGGGAGAAACATGGACTGAGGAGAGGGGTCACGGGAGCCCCCAAGTAACGAAGGAAGGGCAATGCGGGCAGCCACACACACACACACACACACACACGGACACATGCACAGGGATAGACAAGCCAGTCCCAGACAAGGCAGGCGCGTACACACGTGTGCATGCTAACATGAATGTAGTCACGTGTAGGCCCACACACAGATACACGCATGCAGTCATACAGGCACACACACGCGGCTGCAAACACACATGCAGTCATACATACACATATGCAGTCACACATATGCATATAGACATATGCACAGAGTTGCAAATACATGTATGTCTTCAGACACCCATGTGAATGCTAACACACATGTAGTCATAGAAATGCAAGCACAGACACATGCCTGCTAATGCACAGTCACACACCCACATGCAATCACACACACACGTGTATGCTAACATGCACAGTCACACACCAATGTGCAACACACACATGTGCCTGCTAATACACATGCAGTCACACAGCCACATGCAATCACACACACACATGTGTATGCTAATACAAAAATGATAATACACAATCACACACCAATGTGCAATTACACACACATGTGCCTGCTAACACACATGCAGTCAAGCAGCCACGTGCAATCTTACACATGTGCAGTCACACCCCAATGTGCAATAACACACACACACATGCAATAACACACACAGGAATGCTAACACACGCAGTCACACACTCACCTGCAGTCACGCACACGTGCATGCTAAGACGCACGCAAACACCCACATGCCATCACACACACTTGTGCAATGCCAACACGCATGCAGTCGCAGCCACCCATGCTCGCCAGCATAGGCCTGGCCACAGAGGGCACCGGTCCCCGTGCCCCTCTCCCCTGCCGGGGTTACCTGTGAAGGGGTCGCGGGTGAGGCCCAGTTGGCTGATGATGTAGCGGGGAATGTCCGTCTTCATCAGGTGTCCCTCCTTGGCGTGATCCTCAGCCGCCTCCAGCAGGTGGTAAAACTCCTCGGGGTTAAACTCCTGCAAGACGCCGGCACGGCCACCCAGCCCCGTCACTAACGGGCAGGCAGGGGCGGGGCACACCCCCATATAGAGACACTGCGGGCTGGGGAGACACCCCAGGGCTGCCCTTGTGTCCGAGAGCAGGCACTGGGAGGTGTGTGCCCCAACTATAGATCTGCACGCAGGGCGGGTGGTTACCAGGTCAGCGAGCAGGATGGGAGCGGGGCACTGGCATACCAGGGACTGCCAGCAGGGGGCACAGCAGGTGTGTGCCCTTGTTTGCATCAGTCTGTATAGGCGTATCAGGGGTGTGTGTGTAAGTGAGTGTGCATCAGGCATTTCTGTGCGAGTGTGTATCAGGTGTTTGTGCCTTTGTGTGTTTCAGGGGTGTGGGGTGTATGTGTGTGTCAGGTCAGGCCTTGCAGGCATTTGTGCACATCTGTGTTGGGGGTGTGTGTGTGTTGGTGTGTCTCTATGTCCGTTTCAGGTATTTGTGCGTGTCTGTTTCAGGTGTGTGGGGGAGGGTGTATTTGTGTTTCAGGGATTTGGACATGTGTTGGCGTGTGTGTGTGTTTCAGGTGGGTGGGAGTGGGTGTCAAGTGTGTGGGGGTGTATTTGTGTTTCAGGTGTGTATGTGTGTTGGGATGTGTAGCATGACAAGGTGGGTGAGGAAATATCCTTTATTGGACCAACTTCTCCTGGTGAGAGAGACAAGCTTTCGAGCTACACAGAGCTCTTCTTGTGTGTGTCGGATGTTGGGGGGGGGGTTGTGTCTCAGGTGTCTTTGTTCGTGGATGTATTTTGGGTGTTTGTCAGGGGACTCTCTCTCTCTCTCTCACACACGCACACACACAGAGCTGTGTCCTTTGTCTCCGTCTCAGAAGCTGCCGGACCCTCCCCCTGGGTCTCCCCACCCCATGTCCCTGGGCGAAGCGGGGGTCACACACTGCTTGGCGAGTTAGACGGCTGGGGCTCTCGGGGTTCAGAGCAGAGGGGCTACCTACATCCTAGCTGGAGGATGGCTCTGCCTGTCTCTGTTGCCATGACGGCCCTCTAGCAACTGGGCAGCGATGGCTGTTGCCACAGCAACAGGCCGCATCAGCAACCTGCCTTGGCCAATGCCACACCGCTCCCTGCTGCCAGCTTGCTCGCCATTGGGCCAAGGCAGCAGCCCAATCAGTGGCCAGCACTGCTGTTGTCAGGGCGACCGGCTGGGTGCCATCCGATTGGCTGGCATGGGTGATCCAAGCTGCCAGGTTTGGGGATGGCTATGGGGGGAACATAGAGAGATAGGGGCAGGCTGGGGGTGTGAGTGGGGGAGCTGGGGGACAGGCACAGGGGGGATGGGGACAGGCACAGAATGGAGTCAGAGAGGTGGGTAGAGCAGGAGTGGGGCTAGGAACCAGGATTCCTGGGTTCTCCCCCTGGCTCTGGGGGACGAGCTGGGGGTCTAAGTGTTTAGAGCAGGGGGGCTGGGAGCCAGGACTCCTGGGTTCTATCCCAGCTCAGGGAGAGGAGTGGGGGTTAGGGGGCAGAGTAGGGAGGCTGGGAGCCAGGACTCCTGGGTTGTCTCCCCGGCTCTGGGAGGGGAGCGGGGGCTAGTGGTTAGAGCTGGGGCTTGGCATAGGGTTAGGGTTAGAGCAGGGATGCTCGCAGCACGGTGCTCTGACGGGCAGCAGGGCTGGGATCTGGGTGTCCCAGAGGAGAGCCCCAGCCCCTAGCGTGGGGCGCAGCAGAGTGGGGGGCTCCTGCCCGCCCTCACCAGGCACTCCAGGAGCCGCGCCGGGCGGGAGATGATGATCAGCAGCTTCTTCACCAGCTGGGTCACGAAGGCGACTTCCAGGCTCTCCGAGCGCTCGTAGGCCTGGGGGCGGGGGCGGGGGGAGATGAGAGGCAGCCCATGCCGGCCCTATGTCCTGGGCCTGCCCCAGAGAGCCTGCCCTCCTGCCCCACGCCACTCGCATCATCCCCAGGGCCCTCATCATGTCCCCCAGCACCCTCCTGCTCCCATCGCATCCCTCTGACCCCCCGTCCTACCCCTGTTGCCCCAGCCCGCTCCCGGCACAGCTCCACTGCCCCATCACCGCCCAGCCCGCTCCCGGCACAGCTCCACTGCCCCATCACCGCCCAGCCCGCTCCCGGCACATCCCCATTGTCCCATCACCCCCCAGCCCGCTCCCGTCACAGCCCCACTGCCCCATCACCCCCAACCCGCTCCCGTCACAGCCCCACTGCCCCATCACCCCCCAGCCCGCTCCCATCACAGCCCCACTGCCCCATCACCCCCCAGCCCGCTCCCGTCACAGCCCCACTGCCCCATCACCCCCCAGCCCGCTCCCGTCACAGCCCCACTGCCCCATCACCCCCCAGCCCGCTCCCGTCACAGCCCCACTGCCCCATCACCCCCAACCCACTCCCGTCACAGCCCCATCACCCCCCAGCCCACTCCCGTCACAGCCCCACTGCCCCATCACCCCCAACCCACTCCCGTCACAGCCCCACTGCCCCATCACCCCCAGCCCGCTCCCGTCACAGCCCCACTGCCCCATCACCCCCCGGCCCGCTCCCGTCACAGCCCCACTGCCCCATCACCCCCCAGCCCGCTCCCGGCACAGCCCCACTGCCCCATCACTGCCCAGCCCGCTCCCGGCACAGCCCCACTGCCCCATCACCCCCCAGCCCGCTCCCGGCACAGCCCCACTGCCCCATCACCCCCCAGCCCGCTCCCGGCACAGCCCCATAACCCCCCAGCCCACTCCCGTCACAGCCCCACTGCCCCATCACCCCCCAGCCCGCTCCCGTCACAGCCCCACTGCCCCATCACCCCCCGGCCCGCTCCCGTCACAGCCCCACTGCCCCATCACCCCCCCGGCCCGCTCCCGTCCACACCCGCTGGCAGCCCCTCCCCCCACTCACGTCCTGCAGCAGCTTCTCCATGTTCTCCTGCAGCTCGTAGAAGTAGATGCTGGTGATCAGCCCCTCGCGGGCCTTGGCCAGGCAGTCCCGGGCCAGCTCGATCACCTGGTGGTGGATGAAGCTGAGTGCCCCGTCGGCCAGGGGCAGCACGCTCTCCGGCTCGAAGGCCGTGATGAAATCCTGCAGCTTCTCCTCCATCTGCGCCGTGGCCTGGCCGGGGGCGGGGATGGGGAGACTCTACTGAGCCGGCACCGGGGGGGGGGGCGTTTACCCCAGAGACCAGACTGCTCTGAGCAGGAACCCCACTGCCCTCCCTGAGCCAGGGCAGAACCCAGGAGTCCTAGCTCCCAGCCCCCTGCTCTAACCGCTCTTCCCCACTCCCCCCTTCCCCAAGCCAAGATGGAACGAAGGCGTCACCTGGCCTGTCGCAACCCAACCTTGGCTAGACCCCCCAGACCTCTGTCTCTTGGTCCCAGGGGTGAACGAGACCCTGAGGGGAATGGGGGGCGGGGTCCCCCCTCCGACCCACCCGGGATCCCCCATGGGAACAGTCAGTGGTTGTACAGCGTTTCGCCACCAGAGGGCTCCCTTCCCAAAGGAAACACCCCCCGGGAGGGGGGGTGTCCTGGGGTCCTGCTCAGCCCGTCCTGCCCGACTCCCCTTGCCCAGAGACTCACAGCCGGGAGCTTTGCCCACAGGCGCTGCAGGGACCTCGCAGGCCTCCCCGCTGGCGAATCCCACACCAGGGCACAGGGCTGCCCTGCTCCCCGGGCCCCCATCCTGCTGCACCCCTGGGCCCCCGCTCGCTGGACTCTGCCAGGCCCCCGGGCCCCCACCCCTGCTCCCTGGGCCCTTGTCCCCTGTGCTGCCCTCAGGGCCTGTTCCTCCCCCCCCTCCCCCCGCATACCTTGGGGAACCGTTCCTTGTACACATGGTTCATCATCACTATCTCGTTGTCGTAGGAGGAGGGGGAGCGGCCCGGGCTGCAGGGCAGGGAGGGGGGGAGGAGTCACTTGGTGTTCCATCTCCGTGCCCCCCCCACGCCGTGTTTCCCCCCAGTGCCTCCCACCTCCCAGAAACCACCCACCCGGCGCTGAGATGCACCTCTGGGGTGGAGACCTGGGAGCTGTTACACCAGAAAGGCTTTGCACAAGGGATTGCACCCCCTGCTAAGCCCCTGATCCCTCTCCTGATCACCCTGCTGGGGAACTGGGGTCAGCACTGGCTTTGAGAGGAGAGCGCCCCCTCCTGAGCCCCCACTTCCCGCAGCACAGCACCCGCTAACCTCACTGAGGCCAGCATCGACTGCTGGGGGAGGGCGCCCCCTGCTGACCCCAGCCCCAGGGGAAGGGAACAGACGCTGGGGGAGGGGGAGTCCGGAGGGGATGGGGGCGTCCCCTCTGCTCCTGCAGTACCTGAGGCTCCGGGACCGGGGGCGCACGGCGGGGGAGCGGCGCCCCCCATCGTCGTCCGTGATGCTCTCGGTGCTGCCGAAGTGCTTGGAGAGGAAATGCAGCTCGTCCATGGTGGGCTGGTAGGGCAGCTGGTGCAGCCGCTCCTGGGATGAGCAGGACGACTAGGGAGGGAGAGAAAGAGGAGGGTTAGGAAGGGACCCGGCACTGAGGTTGTAGATAAATCTCTGATAATTTTCATATGACTTTCAAGGTGCAGCCACCTCTGGGGTGGGGCGTGTCAGGTAATTAACCGCCGCTTTGGAGAGGAAGTGAAAGAGACTCCCACGCCCTATTAGAACTGCAGCACAGCGCCCCCTAGTGCTGCACCGAAATCAGCCCTGACAGAGTGAGGAGAGCGCCCCCTGCTGACTCCCCGCCCCGCTCCCTGCAGCGCCGCACTGGGCCAGCGTTGTGTGGACGCGCCGGCCGGCCCTACCCGCCCGTCTGGGGGGTCGACACTCACCGACACGGTGGAGCTGGGCGTGTTGGTTCCATATCCGGACGAGGGAAGGGAAGCCAGAGACCAGCGGCGCCCGTCTGCCCTGAGGGGACCAAACAGCGGAGGGTGAGGGGATCCGGTCTAGTGGGGATCCAGTCTCCAGAGAGCAGTGAGGGCCTCGGCCCCGTCCAGCCCAGCCGCCCCCATGCCAGGGACTTGGAGCTGCTGCCTGGCTTGTGGGATGGGGGAGAACGGGGCTGAGCAGAGATGCCAGGCAATGCCCCACCCGAACAGCTACATGGGGACCCCCGCTCTGAGACCCGGGGGTCCCCTAAGGGCTCGGGGGTCACACACGGGGCCACTGGGAACGATGGTGGTGTTAATTAACTCCCCTCCCAGAGCCAGGTATAGGACCCAGGAGTCCTGGCTCCCAGCCCCCCTGCTCTAACCCACCAGCCCCCGCTCCCTTCCCCGAGCTGGGGAGAGAACCCAGGAGTCCTGGCTCCCGGCCCCTTCACTCTAACCCACCAGCCCCCGCTCCCCTCCCAGAGCTGGGGAGCGAACCCAGGAGTCCTGGCTCCCGGCCCCCTCACTCTAACCCACCAGCCCCCGCTTCCCTCCCAGAGCTGGGGAGCGAACCCAGGAGTCCTGGCTCCCGGCCCCCTCACTCTAACCCACCAGTCCCCGCTCCCCTCCCAGAGCTGGGGAGAGAACCCAGGAGTCCTGGCTCCCAGCCCCCCCGCTCTAACCCACCAGCCCCCGTTCCCCTCCCCGAGCTGGGGAGAGAACCCAGGAGTCCTGGCTCCCTGGCCCTGTCCTGCTCACACTCCCTTCCTGGCTTTGGCCCAAGCCGGCTCCACCAGTCCCTCGCCCCGTCCCTGCGCCAGGGCGCATGGGGAAGGCGCCATGCGGAGGGACAGAGACCTCGCGCCCCGTGGGCCGGAATGGAGAAGGGAGCGGCACTTTCCACCAGTTGGTTCAGCCGAGGGACGCCAGGACCGGGAGGAGACGGCGCCATTTCTCCCCGGGCTCTTGGCAGGGGTTGGTGTGGGTGGGCAGGGCTGTAATCAGAGCAGGGAGCGGCAGCTGCAGCCTCTTGCGTGGGCCAGGGGATCGGATGGGAGCCAGGACTCCTGGGTTCTCTGGGAGGGGCGTGGGGTCTAGTGGTTAGAGTGGGGGGGCTGGGAGCCAGGACTCCTGGGTTCTATTACCAGATATAGGAGGGGAGTAGGGTGTAATGGGTAGAGCGGGGGGGGGAGGGGCTGGGAGTCAGGACTCCTGGGTTCTCTCCCCAGCTCTAGAGCCAGTTCAGGCTTTGGTGTTTTGTGCTGAGGCGGCTGGCGGGTGGGAGGGTGTCGGTTAGCTGTGGAGGGAGAAGGTTGTTTATGGTGAAGACACCTGGGAACTGGGCTGAGGCCCGGTAAACTCGTTCCACTCCCCGGAGACTGGCACCAAGGGGGCGGCGCAGCCCTTACCTGCGCGAGGTGGTGAAGGAGAAGTGGGCGGGTGCATTGGGGGAGAAGTTCCTCGGGCTGTCCAGGGGGCTGCTGCCTGCGAGGGAGAGGGAGCAGGGGACGACAGACAGACATAGAGCATGTTAGGATTCCCCGATGGATAGCATCCCAGCGCTGCCACCAACACCAAATGCTTCCCCCATAGAGGGCAGAGCCACAGGGGGTGGACTACATTGTTATTGGCCGCTGTTCCCACTTCCTCCCAAGAGCAGCCAATGGGGTGGAAGGCAGTAATACTTTTGTAAGCTTTAATAGACATTTTGTAACTTTTGTAAGCCTAAATTCATTACAGCAGGTCATAAAATCATAGAATCTCAGGGCTGGAAGGGACCTCAGGAGGTCATCTAGTCCAGCCCCCTGCTCAAAGCAGGACCAATCCCCAGCCAGATTTTTGCCCCAGATCCCTAAATGGCCCCCTCAAGGACTGAACTCACAACCCTGGGTTTAGCACTCAAGCCACTGAGCTATCCCTCCCCTAATGTCAGGCAAAGTTGGTGGCGGTTGGAGAAAGTGGTGATGGGGGCATGAGAAAGAGATGGATGGATGCAGAATCCGTCCATGGACAGACAGCTGTATTAGCAGATAGATAAATGGATGGATGGATGGATGGATGGATGGATGGATGGATGGATGGATGGATGGATGGATGGATGGACTGACAGAAGAATGGACAAATGGATAGACTGATAGATAGATGGGCAGAAGGCTAGATGGGGAGATGGATTGGAGATGGATGAATGGATGGATGATCTGAAAGACAGAAGAATGGATGGATGGACTATAGTGAGGTGGACAGTGGATGGATGGATGGATGGATGGAGAGATGGATTGAAAGAGATGGATGGTTGGATGGATGGATTGAAAGAGATGGATGGAAGGATGGATGGATGGATGGAGGACTCAGGAACGAATGACTGGTTAGAGTGATGGATGGATGGATGGATGGATGGATGGATGGATGGATGACTCAGGAACGGACGACTGGCTAGACTGATGAATGGATGGATGGATTGAAAGAGATGGATGGATGGATGGATGGATGGATGGATGGATGGATTGAAAGAGATGGATGGATGGATGGATGGATGGATTGACAGAGATGGATGGATGGATGGATGGATGGATTGAAAGAGATGGATGGATGGATGGATGGATGGATTGACAGAGATGGTTGGATGGATGGATGGATGGATGGATGGATGGATGGATGACTCAGGAACGGACGACTGGCTAGATTGATGGATGGATGGATGGATGGATGGATGGATGGATTGACAGAGATGGTTGGATGGATGGATGGATGGATGGATGGATGGATGGATGGATGGATAGACAGAGATGGATGGATGGATGGATGGATGGATGGATGGATGACTCAGGAACGGACGACTGGCTAGATTGATGAATGGATGGATGGATTGAAAGAGATGGATGGATGGATGGATGGATGGATGGATGGATGGATTGACAGAGATGGATGGATGGATGGATGGATGGATGGATGGATTGACAGAGATGGATGGATGGATGGAGGACTCAGGAACGGACGACTGGCTAGACTGATGAATGGATAGATTGACGCTGTGGTAAATGAATAGACAGGCAGACGGACGGACGGACGGGCAGCCAGACACAAGGCCCCAGGGATGGAGCCAGACGCAGAGCTGGGCAGCCGTTGGCTGATGGGAGCAGCCCCGGGCCAGCGAGGGAAGGGAACCACCCGTGGTGGGGGCAAGCGCTCCCCCTGCTGGCTACGGAGCAGCATGGCTGGGACGACGCTGGGTGGATGGAGTCCCGGGCTGGGGGAACTCACCGATGTGACCCGGGAGGGGGGAGTGGGGCCGCGGCAGCGTCGGGGACGTGCTGGTCAGGATCAGGCTCTTCCTGTTACTGGTTCGGCAGCTGCAGAGAAGGGAAAGAACAAGAGAAGGGGGGACAGGACTCAGTGGGCCGGCTCGGGGGAAACGGGGTCTGACCCCAGTCCCAAAGCCAGTATGTGATCAAGGGAGTTTCAAGAGACAGCTCCCCTTTGGCGTCTTCTCGACCCCCTCTGGCCCAGGCCTAGAAACCATGAGCTCTGCTCCACTCCGCTCCCAGCACCGGGGAAAGAACCCAGGAGTCCTGGCTCCCAGCCCCTCCCCACTCTAACCACTAGCCCCCACTCCCCTCTCAGCACCGGGGAAAGAACCCAGGAGTCCTGGTTCCCAGCCCCCTCCCCACTCTAACCACTAGCCCCCACTCCCCTCCCACCACTGGAGAAAGAACCCAGGAGTCCTGGCTCCCAGCCCCTCCCTGCTCTAACCACTAGCCCCCACTCCCCTCCCACCACTGGAGAAAGAACCCAGGAGTCCTGGCTCCCAGCCCCTCCCTGCTCTAACCACTAGCCCCCACTCCCCTCCCACCACTGGAGAAAGAACCCAGGAGTCCTGGCTGCCAGCCCCTCCCCACTCTAACCACTAGCCCCCACTCCCCTCCCAGCACCAGGGAAAGAACCCAGGAGTCCTGGTTCCCAGCCCCTCCCCACTCTAACCACTAGCCCCCACTCCCCTCCCAGCACCGGGGAAAGAACCCAGGAGTCCTGGTTCCCAGCCCCTCCCCACTCTAACCACTAGCCCCCTCTCCCCTCCCAGGGATAGAACCCAGGAGTCCTGGCTCCCAGCCCCTCCCCACTCTAACCACTAGCCCCCACTCCCCTCCCACCACTGGGGAAAGAACCCAGGAGTCCTGGCTCCCAGCCCCTCCCCACTCTAATCACTAGCCCCCACTCCCCTCCCACCACCGGGGATAGAACCCAGGAGTCCTGGCTCCCAGCCCTAAGCAGTAGGGCCCCTCCCAGCCGTTTGATGGGGACAGACGTCAGTGACGACGTCTGTGCTGCCCTCCTCCCGAATTCCCCCCACTCCGGCACCAGTGCCCAGCCCCAGGACAGGAGCTGCAGGGCTACCAGGCCCTCCCTGCTCTAACCACTACACATCACTCTCCTCCCGGGGCCAGGCTCCCCATAGGCCTATAACCTTCACTTCAACTGCAGGAAGGGTGTGACAACATCCCTGCCCAGCTCTCTGAGGGGAGTGGGGCCTAGTGTTTGGGGAAGGGGCTGAGAGCCAGGACTCCTGGGTTCTATCTCCAGCTCTGTGAGGGGAGTGGGGCCCAGTGGTTGGGGGGGGCGGGGCTGAGAGCCAGGACTCCTGGGTTCTATCTCCAGCTCTGTGAGGGGAGTGGGGCCCAGTGGGTGGATGGGGGGGGGCTGGGAGCCCCCACTATTGTGCTGTGTTTTCATGCCCGGTCAGGAACAGACTCCAGAACGTCTCACACAAGCTGACCCCAGGATCCTGCTTAAATTATCCAGCCCTGACATTCTCCCCTCCCCCAGCCCCATCTCTCACATTCTCCTGCTGGTCCTGCCTTGCTCTGGGCTCCTACCCAGCTGCCAGGCTCCACCCCAGAGCTGGTTCACGGCCGAAGTGGCGAATGAGGTAACTCACCCAAGGTCACACAGGGAGTCAGTGACGGAGCTGGGAATGGAACCCAGGAGTCCTGACCTCCCCCCCCCCCCAGCAACAAAACAAACCAACCCAGAGATAAATCAGGATTGAGGTGCAATAAACAAAGATGGAGAAGGGGAGTGCCAGGAATGAGGGGCATCGGTAGAGCTGGGAGCTGGGCTGGGATAGCAGGGGCTGTGGGTCAGAAGTGAGGGGCACCAGCAGAGTTGTGGGGGGAGGCCAGGGCTGAGATAGCAGAGGCTGCGGGTCAGGAGTGAGGGGCACCGGCAGAGCTGGGGGGAGCCCAGGGCTGGGATAGCAGGAGT
>NC_088812.1:3119132-3126632 GCF_011386835.1 Chrysemys picta bellii | reverse complement strand
GGGAGGAAGCGGGGAGGGGGACGGAGGGAGGGAGGGGGCTCAGGGGGGCTGTGGATGAGGGGGGCTGAGGGGGGAGGGAGGAGGATGGGGGGCTGGAGGGATGATGGGGGGGAGGAAGGAGAAGGGGGGAGGGGGACGAGGGAGGGGGGCTGAGGGGGGAGGGGAAGGGGACGGAGGAGGATGGGGGGCTGGGGCTGGAGGGATGATGGGGGGAGGAAGGAGGAAGGGGTGAGGGGGGCTGTGGATGGAGTAGGCTGAGGGGGGGGAGGGGGACGGAGGAGGATGGGGGGCTGGGGCTGGAGGGATGATGGGGGGGGAGGAAGGAGGAAGGGGGGAGGGGGGCTGTGGATGGAGGGGGCTGAGGGGGGAGGGGGACGGAGGAGGGTGGGGGGCTGGAGGGATGATGGGGGGAGGAAGGAGAAGGGGGGAGGGGGACGGAGGGAGGGGGGCTGAGGGGGGAGGGGAGGGGGGACGGAGGAGGATGGGGGGCTGGGGCTGGAGGGATGATGGGGGGAGGAAGGAGGAAGGGGTGAGGGGGCTGTGGATGGAGGTAGGCTGAGGGGGGGGAGGGGGACGGAGGAGGATGGGGGGCTGGGGCTGGAGGGATGATGGGGGGAGGAAGGAGGAAGGGGGGAGGGGTGGCTGTGGATGGAGGGGGGCTGAGGGGGGAGGGGGGACGGAGGAGGGTGGGGGGCTGGAGGGATGATGGGGGGAGGAAGGAGGAAGGGGGAGGGGGACGGGGGAGGGGAGGGGGCAGGTGTCCGGGCCCCGGTACCTCTTGGTGCGGCGGAAACATGCTGCTGCCGTCCAGGCTCCGGGGCCGCGGGAGCTCGCCGGGGCCGCGCGCCGGGGCTCAGACATCGCCCCCCGGGGCCGCCATGGGGCCGAGCCAGCGCGGAGCGCGGCGAGCGGCTGCCGAGAAGCCGGAGTGGGGAGCGGGGGGCGGCGCTGGGAGCGGGGAGGGGCCGGGCTGGGGGTGTGTCTGGCGGGGGGGGGGGCTGGGGGTGTGTCTCCGCGGGGGGGGGGGCGCTGGGAGCGGGGGGAGCGGGCTTGGGGTGTCTGGCGGGGGGGCGCTGGGAGCGGGGGGAGCGGGCTGGGGGTGTCTGGCGGGGGGGGGGGCTGGGTTACTGGGTGTGTGTCTAGCAGGGGGGGGGAACTCTGGTCTCGGGGCCGCTGGGATGATGCAGCTGGAAATGCTGTTTCAGGCAAAGGGACCATTGAGGGATGTGGGGGGGGGAGATCGGAGATAGACACACACACACCATATAACACACACAAGCTCTCTAGCAACACACACTCCAGCAATACACACCCCATACCACACACATGCACCCCATGCAATCCCCCCAAACAGACACACACACAGATACACCCTAGTAACACACACACACACACATGCACTCTCCGGGCTGTGACACACACACGTCACAGGTACCACACACACAAACAGACACAGCCCCGGCTCCCCTGCGGTGGGTGTAGGGAGACAGGGGGCTTCTGGGTGCAGTGGGGCCTTTGCCATCTGCGGCTGGCGTGATCACTGAGAGGACAAGTCTCGGTGTGGGTGTGTATTTGTGTGTGTGGTACTTGGATCGTGGGTGGCTGTTACTAGAGTGTATCTGTGTGTGTTGCTGTTTGGGTGGGGTACATGGTGGCCGTGCCTGTGATTATGATGTGTGTGTGTTACACAGTACGTGTTCTGTGGTGGGTGTTACTGCAGTGTGTGTGTGTGTATAGGCCCCTCTCCCCCAAAACATAGAGAGCGTTTATCTGTAGTGTACGTGTGTGTTGTGCGATTGTCCATATTTTGTATGAATGTATATTTGTGTATATATATGGGGCTGGTGCACGGCTGTATATACGGGATGTGTGTATCTATAGGGGGCTATATGTGGGGGTGGGGTGGGTAGGTACATGGGGTTGTGTCTGTGACTGAGTTTGTACGTGGGGGGTGGTTTTGCATGGACTGTTTGTCTGGGTACATGCATGGTGTGGTTGTGTGTGAGGTGCTCCGTGTAGCTTGGGTGTGTAGGGTGTGGTTGTGCACACAGCACGTGTGGACGATTGCCACACGTGGGTGTCTGTGGGGGTCTCCGTGGCTGGTTGTGTGCAGAGCTTGGTGCAGACCTCACCCACCCCACCCCCAAACCAACCCCCCGCCCTCCCGCCCCCAAAACACAGGAGGGGAGGAAAGCCTGAGGGGTTTGGAAGCCAGCACGGCCCCTGGGATGTGCAGGCCAGATCCAGGCAAAGCACCAAGGTGACCTAGGAGGGGCAGATTAACCCCCGCCCCACGGCCGTGTCACCATGGGCCTGGGTCGTAGCTCCCCTCTGCCCCAGCCAGCCAGCGTGGGAATCGCCCGGATCGGTCCCATGTGCAGTCTGTAGCGGGACACTGACCGTCGCAGGCCATGAGCTGCGGGAGCTCTTGGGGTGGGGGGCGCGGGGTGACCACCCCAATCCCGGGACACACAGACACCCGCAAGCGGAAGGGGCTCACCTGCTGCTTTTCCGCGGCAACGGCAGGTCTTTCTGCAAACAAGACGGGGGACGGGAAGTTAGCCCCTGGGGGGGAATGGGGACAGAGGGCATTTTGTCCCCTGGAGCATCTTCAGAAGGTGACGGCGTCCTGGGGCTGACCTCTTTTCTATGAGCCTGGAGCGTTTTGATCTGTGCAGCACAAGGCACAAGGGGGTTCTGGCCCATCCCCGGGGTTGCTAGTGCCATCACAATACAAATAATTAATAGTAATTCCTACACATGGGGATCTCTCGCCTGGCACCAACAGGCAGGCCACCTCTGGGGTGGGGCCCGGCAGCTGTTTATACAGGGATCCCTCATCCAGCATTGAGATGCAGCCACCTCTGGGGTGGGGCCCGGTGGCTGTTTATACCCAGATCCCTCATCCGGGCCTGTGATGCAGCCACCTCTGGGGTGAGGCACGAGGGTTGTTTATACAGGGACCCTTGGCCTGGTACTGAGATGCGGCTGCCTCTGGGGTGGGGCGAGGGGGCTGTTTATACAAAGAAAACTCTGGGTCCTCCTGTACCAGCAGGGGGCAGGGTAGGATACAAGCAAGAGTGAACCCAGTTAGAACCAATCCAGGGACCTGGGTATCAAAACCCCGCCTCTCGCGAACAAGCCACGGGACTGATGATGCTCATGGAGGCGGGGCCTGGGGGTTACAGCTCATATCAAAGGCTACAGCCACACAGCGCCCCCTAGCCTGGTGCTGGGGGCCAGCACTGCCTGGCAGGGGAGAGCGCCCCCTACTGAGTCCCCCCAGCCAGCTCCCTGCAGCACAGCGCCCCCTAGTGCTGCACTGGGCAGACTGCGAGGGAAAGTGCCACCCACTGACCCCCACATCCCGCTCCTGCAGCGCCCCCTCCCCTGGCACCACCCTGAGCTCAGGACAGAGGGGAGAGCGCCCCCTGCGGAGCCTCCTGCCCTCTCGCCTCCAAGCTCAGACTCGCTTGGCCAGCAGCTGCTGCAGCATGCAGGGGGGCATCTGGCCGCGAAGGGCCCTGATTGCATTAGCAGGCCGCAGCAACCCTCCCCGTCTGTCTGCCCGTCTGTCCGAGTCCCCCCATGGCTGCAGCCAGGCTGTCTGTCCTGGGAGCCCGGCAGCCGGCATGCCAGGACCTCAGCAGGAGACACATTCTGGGAAGGGATGTTCCCATCCTGGACGGAACCCGGGAATCTGTTCCCCGCTCCCCCCGCCCCCGGCTCCCAGTGCAAATTTCGCATGCCCCCCTCCCCAAACCCCCTAAGGCCCAGATCCTCAAAGCTACGTCGGCACCTCGCTCCCCGGGCAGCGCCTTTGGAGGCTCTGGGCCCAAGCGTCTCAAACTTGGATCCAGCAGGAAAAAATGAATCAAATCTCTCAAAGAGCCTCAATTGCTAGTGTGATCAGAGGCCGACAGACACCTCGCTCAACACACGTGCAGGGGGCTGATGCGGCCGACGGCACTGGACGCTGAGACCCTCCCCGCCCTAACCACTAGCCCCCACTCCCCTCCCAGAGCAGGGGGTAGAACCCAGGCGTCCTGGCTCCCAGCCCTCTGCTCTAACCACTACACCCCACTTCCCTCCCAGAGCTGGGGGTAGAACCCAGGCATCCTGGCTCCCAGTGCACTAACCACTAGACTCCACTCCCCTCCCAGAGCTGGGGATAGAACCCAGGAGTCTAGCTTCCAGCTCCCACACTCTAACCACTAGGCCCTACTCCACTCCCTGAGCCAAGACTTGAAAGAACAGCTCTCTCCCCCTTTCTCCGTAACACCCTCCCCACAACCATTCACCCCATTCCAGTGGCGAGCGCTGCCATTGGTGCGGCTCTGGGAAGGGCAGGGCCGGGGCGTCTCTGCCTGCCAGCTGGGGGCCCAAGGGTGGGACAGAGGGGATGGACCCAATCCAGGCCCTTTTCCTGCACTCTGGCCCCCAGGGAGATGGAAAATAACTCTGTGTGCGTGTGTTTGTGCATGTGTGTGTTTGCATATGTGCGTGTTGGTGTGTGTGACTGTGTGGGTGTGCATGTATCTGTGCATGTGTGCATTTGCGTGCGTGTACACACATGTGTGTACATGTATCTGTTCATGTGTGTGTTTGTGTGTTGGTGTGCCTGTGTATGTGTGTGTTCATGTGTGTATTTGTGTGTTGGTGTGCTTGTGTGTGTGTGTTCATGTGTGTGTTTACATGTTGGTGTGCATGTGTGGGGGTGGATGCCTTCGTGAGTGTAATAATGCCTGTGAGTGTGAAAACGAGGGTGGGCTATGCATTTGCCCATGTGTGTGAGAGTGTGAGAATGAGGGTGTGAGGATGTGTAAACACAAGAGGGTGTGAGTGGCACAGGTGTGCGAGAGTGTAGTGTGTGGCTGAGACGGGGTGAGAAGAGGAAGCGGTTGTGTGTAAGTCTCTTGGGGGGTGGAGCGCAGGAGAGAATATGCCGGTATGGTGGGGGGAGGGGGGTGTTACAGTGTGCACATGTGAGAACGTGCAAGGTGGAGGTGGAAATCTGTGTCACAACCCCATGTGGGTCTGTCTGTGGGGCACACCTTACTGGTGTGTGTGCACCTGTGTCCTGTGTACAATTCCACATATACTTTCCTGTCTCACGCTTGGTGTGTCATATTTCCATCGGTGTGTGTGCAGCATTTCCCTTTGTGTGTAACATTTCCCTGGGTGTGTAACACAGCCCAGCGTGTGTGTGAGCACTGCTGGTGTGCAGCTGTGCGTGCCTGGAACAATTCCATGTCGGGTGTGTGAGATATTCAGTGTGTCTGTGTGTAGAACAATTCTGTGTGTGTGTGTGTGTGTGTGTGTGTGTGCGTGTAACATTTCCCTGGGTGTGTAACACAGCCCAGCGTGTGTGTGATGCGCTGCTGGTGTGCAGCTGTGTGTGCCTGGAACAATTCCATGTCCGGGTGTGTGAATATTTCAGTGTATCTGTGTGTAGAACAATCTGTGTGTGTGTGTGTGTGTGTGTGTGTAACATTTCCCTGGGTGTGTAACACAGCCCAGTGTGTGTTGTGAGCGCTGCTGGTGTGCAGCTGTGTGTGCCTGGAACAATTCCATGTCCGGGTGTGTGAGATATTTCAGTGTATCGGTGTGTAGAACAATTCTGTGTGTGTGTGTAACATTTCTCTGTGTTTGTGCGCAGAACAAATCCCTCTGGGTGTACAACACCTCCACGCCCCCAGCCACGTGTGCACCGCTCCCGCACCCCGGGGTGCTCCCTCCCGCCAGCCCACTCCAGCTGGGAGACCCGAGTCTCTGCCCCCCGCCCCCGCTGATCCCCAGGGGCCAGGAGCCCCTTTCGGGGGCGCATCAGCCGCAGCACCCCGAGGCGGCACCGCAGGGGTTAATTCGCCCCTGGGGTCCAGGCTTCCAGGAGGCAGGATCGGGCCCCGGCGCTGCCACCCGGAGCCTCCAGTCGCATTGCAGCACCCGTGGGCTCCCCTCCCCCGCAGTGTGCGGCGCGCACAGGCCTTAAAGGGACAGGCGCCTCCCCCCTCCCCCCCGCTATGGCGTGGGGGCATGGCTGGGACCTGGTCATTATCCGCAATATTGGGGCCCCCGCCCTAAATCCAGCCCCCCACAGCGCCCCCTGCTGGGAGAGGCCAGGACTGGCGTAGCCAGGAGACACCCCCTTCCCCCAGCCAGGGCTCCTGCCCCGCTCCCCACAGCGCCCCCTGCTGGGAGCCCCAGGACTTCCTAGGGATAGGGGGCAGATTTCTCCCCCCCCCCGCCACTCCAGAGCAGGGAGGGGCCGGGCTGGGCTTCCCTCCAGCATCAGCAGCTGCTGTGCCCACAAGTTCCCCAAACCGCCCCCTCTGCCGGGAACTCGCCCCCCCCATCCCTCCCCCCAGGGCAGGAGACACAGGGGGGGGGCTGCACTGGCAGCTGATTCCCCACCCTCCACCAATGGGATAATACCCCCCCAAATGTCCTCTGCCCAGCACTGCACCCCCAGACACCCCAAGTGCCCCTCAGCCCCCTCGAAATCTCACATCACCCCCCACAACCTCCTCAAATGCCCCCCACGCCCTACACAGCCCCCCCACACCCTCTCAAATGCCCCAAAGCCCTCCATGCCCTGCATAGGTCCACACACACCCCCCAAATGTCCCACAGCCCCCCACAACCTCCTCAAATGCCCCACAGCCCCCCTGCCCTGCACAGTCCCCACACCCCTCAAATGCCCCACAACCCCCTCCCACAGCCACACCTCCCCCATCCCCAGAATGCCTGGAACAGCCCCCCCAGCTCCCAAACACAACACACAGCATCCACAAATGCCCCCACGACCCCCCAGACACCCTGCACAATGACCCACGGGACCCCACTGCACATGTGGAGTCACAGCCCCTGTGTCTGCATACAACCGGCTTGTGCCACCAACAGCCAGCAGCCTTGGGGCTCCCCAGTCCCCAAAGCACTACTTATGGGGCTGCCGTTCCCCCCCACCAGCCACCAGCTATGGGGCTCACACCTCCTGACGTCCCAATGGACCCACACACACCCCCTTCCAGGCACTCTGTGTCCTGCAACCCCCACTCCAACTTCTCAGGCATGGAACTGAACCCTCTGGCCAGTGGGGGAGGCTTGGGCCCACCCCACCCCGTGCCTCAGTTTCCCCATCTACTAAATGGGGAATAACGACACAGCTGTCCTGAGGTTTGGTTATACAGTGATCCTTTGCCCAGTACTGAGATGCAGCCGCTTCTGGGGCAGCGTGCAGGGACTGTTTATACAGGGATCTCTTGCCCAGTACTGAGATGCAGCCACCTCTGGGTGGGGGACAGGGGTTGGTTTATACTGGGATCTGGTGCTGAGAAGCAGACACTTTTGGGGCGGGGTGCAGGAGCTGTTTCTACAGGGATCCCTCGCCCGGTGGAGAAATGCAGCCGCCTCTGGAGGCGAGGTGTGGCAGTTTTTTTCACGGCCTCACAAGACAGGCGTTCAGCACAGGAAAGGTATTAAAACCCTTCACACCACTGG
>NC_088812.1:3077947-3118632 GCF_011386835.1 Chrysemys picta bellii | reverse complement strand
ACTCTCCCCCAGCCCCGGGCGGTCGGGGTCATTATCCCCACTGTACAGAGGGGGGAAACTGAGGCACGGAGGCAGGGAAAGGTTACACGGGGAGTCAGTGGCAGAGCTGGGAATAGAACTCAGAGTCCTGACTCCCACCCTCCCCCACCCCACCCCTAGCACTAACCACTAGGCTCCATTCCCCTCTCAGTGGCCAGATGGAGAGCATTTGCCGCATGTTGCCATCTGGCTGTCCTATGCCAACCACACACCCCCCCACACACACACACACACACTCCCACCTGACCTGGCAGCAAAACCCACCTGGCAAACACCAGCCGCAGAATGGACCCCCACCGCCCCCCCCCAGTGCCCCATTCGCACCCCCCTGCCCTGCAGCCCCCGTCCTCTGCTCCACAGCCTCTGTGCACCCTAGAAAATCCCGGGGGGGGGGGGTCATGGCCATGGATGGGGGAGGGTCCTCTCAAAGGGGGGGACACCTGGAAAACGGGATGGAGGGAGCCCCAGGCACCGCAGCGCCACAGGAGGGGATGCATCGGTGGGGCGCCCCCAAACAGCCCCCCCGCCCCAAGGACGCCCACCAAACGTGGTCCCGGGGCTCAATGTCCCCATCGTAGCCGAGGGGGGGCAGGGAGGGGCTCTATGGGAGGGGGCACCCTGGATCGAGCAGGGCTCCTCCCCCGTCCGTGAGCCAGCAGGGGAGGGGAACCAGACACCCACAAAACCACAGCCCCCCACCCCCCCATGCCAGGCGCAGGGTTTCAGCCCCCCTTACCTGAGCCGGCGCCTGCGGATAATCCCCGAGTCGTCCATCTCCCCCCAGCCAGCAGGCCCCGGGCGCCCCCGAGCCAGCGCTGGATGGAGCCGAGGGAGGGGTGGTGGCTGCGGGGGGGGGCTGGTTGCGGCGGGGGGGGGGGAGCGAGGATCCTTCACTCGCGTCTCCTGCCACAAAACTTGGCAGTCACCAGGCCCCGGCAGCGGCGGCGCCCGGCCCAGCTGCCCAGCGCGGGGGGGGCCGGCTCAGGTGTGTTCGCCCCCCCCCCCCGCCTGGGGGTCTCAAGCCCCCACCGAGATGCCCCGCAGCCCCCCGCGGGGATCAGCCCCGGTGTGCGCCCGACTCCATCCTCGTCCGCCGCCGCCTGCTCCCCGCCCGCCCGGCCCCGCGAGCTCCCGCCGCCCCCGCTTCAGCTGGGGGGGTCCCGGGGCCCCGGGGCCTCCCGCCCCCCCCATGCTGCCCCCGCCCGCCCGGCTCCCGGTGATGCAGCCGCCTCTGCGCGTCGCCGGCTCCGCTCCCGCGCGGTGGGGAGGGGGGGCGAGATCCCGGCTGGGCGGCCCGGCCTCGCCAGCCCCTGGCCCCCGGGGACGGGGGCTGCTCCGCCCGGCTCCCCGCTGCTGCGGCAACCGCGGGGCCGCCCCCCCTCTCCCCCGGGGCCGGGGAGTTAACCCTTCCAGCCCCGCAGCCGGGCAGCCCCAGGGCCCGGCTCCGCCCATACCCCCCCCCGTGTACCCCCCCACCCACTGCCACCACTCTGTGTTCCCCCCATCACCCCACTGCCCTCATCCCGTGTGCCCCCCATCATCCACTGCCCACCCTGTGTGCCCCCCCCACCCACTGCCCCCATCCCGTGTGCCCCAATGTGCCCTCGCTGCCCCCCACCACCCACTGCCCCCACCCAGTGTGCCCCCACCCAATTCCCACAACCCAGTGTGCCCCCAATGTGCTCTCGCAGCCCCCATCACCCACTGCCCCCACCCCGTGTGCCCACCACCACCCACTGCCCGCACCCCATGTGCCCCCCACCATCCACTGCCCCACCCCGTGTGCCCCCCACCATCCATTGCCCCATCAACCCACTCCCCCAATCTGCCCCACTGCCCCCAAACCCATGTGCTCCCACATTCCCCCAGCGGCTGCCCCCAAAACCCACGTGCCTCCATCACATCCACTACCGCCCCCCGTGTTATCCCCCCTCACTGCCCCCTGCCCGTGTGCCTCTCATACCCCCACTGCCCCCTCCCCCACTTCCCTCAGACCCTGTCCCTAGAGTCCCCTTAACTCTGGCCCTTGTCTCCATGCAATTTTCACACACACCCTGGTATGCTGGCAACCCTGCGGCCTCTCCCTCCACCCCAGCCTGTATCCCTCCCTCGACACTGTTGCAAACACGAGTGTAGACAGCACTCCGGGGGTGTTAGCTCGGGCCCAGCAGGGCTAGACGCCCCCGAGGTTATTGTTATTTGTATTGCGGAGTTTCCAATCGATATGGGCCCCTTGTGCGGGGCAATGCACAGACCCCACCCGAGATCAGGCTCCCCCATGAGAGACAGTCCCTCCCTGAACAGCTCAATAACCCATGTAGCCAAAGGGAGAATTATTATCCTGCTATACAGAAAGGGAAACTGAGGCACAGAGTGATTAAGTGGCTCACCCATGGAGTCGTTGGTGGTGCCGGGCATAGAACCCAGGAGTCCTGGCCGCCCAGCCCCTTCCTCCCCTGGTGCAGGACTGGTCCCCATAGGACCCCAGGAAGCTCCAGGGGGCTGGGGGTGTGGAGCCAGGTCCTCCCAAGGCTAATTGGTTTGGGATTAAGGGCAGGATTAATTGTTAACCCTTCCCCTCCCGGAGTCCACAGCATCTGGTGGCCTGAGCTGGGCTGGCGTCATCAGCTGAGAGCGCAGGGAACTGGGGGGGGGGGGCAGGACAGAGCCAGGGAGCCCAGAACGCCAGCTCAGCTCTTCCCAGACCCCTCCCCCGGCACCTTCCTCCCCCCTTCCTCTGCAGCCCTCCCCCTCTGGCCTCCTCCCCCTGCCTCTACGCCCTTCCCCAAGGGGGCCTCCCCTCCCCGCTCCTGCAGCCTTCTCCCCTCCCCTCCCCTCCTGCAGCCGTCCCCTCTCCCCCCACCTCTCTCCCCTCCCCTCCTGTAGCCTTCCCTCTCTCCCCTCCCCCACCTGCAGCCTTCCCTCTCCCCCACCTCTCTCCCCTCTCCTCCCCTCCCCCTCCTGCAGCCCTCCCCTCTCCCCCACCTCTCTCCCCATCCTCCCCTCCCCCCTCCTGCAGCCTTCCCCTCTCCCCGACCTCTCTCCCCTCTCCTCCCCTCCCCCTCCTGCAGCCTTCCCTCTCCCCCACCTCTCTCCCCTCTCCTCCCCTCCCCCCCTCCTGCAGCCATCCCCTCTCCCCACCTCTCTCCCTCTCCTCCCCTCCCCCCCTCCTGCAGCCTTCCCCTCTCCCCCACCTCTCTCCCCTCCCCTCCCCCTCCTGCAGCCATCCCCTCTCCCACCTCTCTCCCCTCTCCTCCCCTCCCCCCCTCCTGCAGCCTTCCCCTCTCCCCCACCTCTCTCCCCTCCTGCAGCCGTCCCCTCTCCCCCCACCTCTCTCCCCTCCTGTAGCCTTCCCTCTCTCCCCTCCCCCACCTGCAGCCTTCCCCTCTCCCCCACCTCTCTCCCCTCTCCTCCCCTCCCCCTCCTGCAGCCTTCCCCTCTCCCCCACCTCTCTCCCCTCTCCTCCCCTCCCCCCCTCCTGCAGCCTTCCCCTCTCCCCACCTCTCTCCCCTCTCCTCCCTCCCCCTCCTGCAGCCTTCCCCTCTCCCCCACCTCTCTCCCCTCTCCTCCCCTCCCCTCCTCCTGCAGCCTTCCCCTCTCCCCCACCTCTCTCCCCTCTCCTCCCCTCCCCCCTCCTAGCAGCCTTCCCCTCTCCCCCACCTTTCTCTCCTCTCCTCCCTCCCCCCCTCCTGCAGCCTTCCCCTCTCCCCCACCTCTCTCCCCTCCCCTCCCCTTCCTGCAGCCTTCCCCTCTCCCCCACCTCTCTCCCCTCCCCTCCTGCAGCCTTCCCCTCTCCCCCACCTCTCTCCCCTCCCCCTCCCCTTCCTGCAGCCTTCCCCTCTCCCCCACCTCTCTCCCCTCCCCCTCCTGCAGCCTTCGCCTCTCCCCCCACCTCTCTCCCCTCCCTCCCCGTCTCCACTTGCCTCGACCTCCCCTCCCGCCTGCCCGTTCTCTCCCCTCCCCCGCCAGCCCTGACATATGTTAAGAGCCGGATGCATTATTGATCAGGCAGTGTCTGGTCCCGGGGGGTCGGGCGGCGGGGGGGGGCTGTCGTTGCTCTTAGAAGAGCTGCCAAGCTGTTGCTTCTGCCCCCCCCCCGCAACAGGGGCTCGTCGAAGAATTTCCTCTGAGCTGGGAGAAGGCGCGAGGGGGCCTGGGCTAAGGACCGGGGGTCCCCAGCATTGGGCAGTTGGGGGGCTGGGCTAAGGGACCGGGGGTCCCCAGCATTGGGCAGTTGGGGGCTGGGCTAAGGGACCGGGGGTCCCCAGCATTGGGCAGTTGGGGGGCTGGGCTAAGGGGCCGGGGGTCCCCAGCATTGGGCAGTTGGGGGGCTGGGCTAAGGGGCCGGGGGTCCCCAGCATTGGGCAGTTGGGGGGCTGGGCTAAGGGGCCGGGGGTCCCCAGCATTGGGCAGTTGGGGGGCTGGGCTAAGGGGCCGGGGGTCCCCAGCATTGGGCAGTTGGGGGGCTGGGCTAAGGGACCGGGGGTCCCCAGCATTGGGCAGTTGGGGGGCTGGGCTAAGGGGCCGGGGGTCCCCAGCATTGGGCAGTTGGGGGGCTGGGCTAAGGGGCTGGGGGTCCCCAGCATTGGGCAGTTGGGGGCTGGGTTAAAGGGCTGGGGGTCCCCAGCATTGGGCAGTTGGGGGCTGGGCTAAGGGCTGGGGGTCCCCAGCATTGGGCAGTTGGGGGCTGGGATAAGGGACTGGGGGTCAAGTCCTTGGTATCTGGCCGTGGGGAATTTGGGCTCTGGCGATGCCCAGAGGGGTCAGTTTCTGTGGGGAAGGGGGGGCACAACCCCCCCTGCCCTTCTCCATCCCCCTCCCTCCCCAAACCTCCTCTGCGCCCTAGAAAAACCCAGTCTCCGGAGCTAATGGAGCCGCGGCCGCGACCACGTCAGGGAAATGAGCGGGGCTGAAATATTCATGGGGCCGATGGATTATGAAAGGCCGGAGCGGTGGGGCGGGGGCTGCTCCAAGGGAGGCTGCGGCGCATGGCCCAGGGAGGGGGAGGGGAGGGGGGGCTGCTCCGTGGGGGTCTGGCTCTGATCTGCCCCCCGCCCCCCCCCACGCTCTGAATCCACTCGGCCCACTGCGGATGAGGCTGGTGCGTCAGGATGGGGTCAGCAGGGGGCGCTCTCCCCTGGCAGGCAGGGCTGGCCCCAGGGGGCGCTAGGGGGCGCTGGGCTGCAGGGAGCAGGGCAGGGGCTCAGCAGGGGGCGCTCTCCCCTGGCAGGCAGGGCTGGCCCCAGGGTGGCACTAGGGGGCGCTGTGCTGCAAGGAGCAGGGTGGGGCCTCAGCAGGGGGCGCTCTCCCCTGGCAGGCAGGGCTGGCCCCAGGGGGCGCTAGGGGGCGCTGTGCTGCAGGGAGCAGGGCGGCGGCTCAGCAGGGGGCGCTCTACCCTGGCAGGCAGGGCTGGCCCCAGGGGGCACTAGGGGGCGCTGTGCTGCAGGGAGCAGGACAGGGGCTCAGCAGGGGGCGCTCTCCCCTGGCAGGCAGGGCTGGCCCCAGGGGGCACTAGGGGGCGCTGTGCTGCAGGGAGCAGGGTGGGGGCTCAGCAGGGGGCGCTCTCCCCTGGCAGGCAGGGCTGGCCCCAGGGTGGCACTAGGGGGCGCTGGGCTGCAGGGAGCAGGGTGGGGGCTCAGCAGGGGGCGCTCTCCCCTGACAGGCAGGGCTGGCCCCAGGGGGCACTAGGGGGCGCTGTGCTGCAGGGAGCAGGGCAGGGGCTCAGCAGGGGGCGCTCTCCCCTGGCAGGCAGGGCTGGCCCCAGGGGGCGCTAGGGGGCGCTGGGCTGCAGGGAGCAGGGTGGGGGCTCAGCAGGGGGCGCTCTCCCCTGGAGGCAGGGCTGGCCCCAGGGGGCACTAGGGGGCGCTGTGCTGCAGGGAGCAGGGTGGGGGCTCAGCAGGGGGCGCTCTCCCCTGGCAGGCAGGGCTGGCCCCAGGGGGCACTAGGGGGCGCTGGGCTGCAGGGAGCAGGGCAGGGGCTCAGCAGGGGGCGCTCTCCCCTGGAGGCAGGGCTGGCCCCAGTGCAGGGTTAGGAAGTTGCTGCATTTCCGATGAGATGTAGAGCGGAGGCCGTGGCCCGTAATGATCCCCTGGTAGTTTTCGTGAGCCAGGGAGATGTGCAAAGGTGGCTGCCAGGGGGGTTGGAGCCCATGGGACTCTCATCGCCACGCAGATCCATAACATGGGGGTCTGGGTGCTGGGGAGACGCAAGCACGGGGTGTCGCTGGTCTCCGGGGTGATTGGAGCAGGCGGCTCTCGGGGGTGACGAGCGGCGTCTGGTCTCCAGGGCAGTTCGTGGCCTAGGCCAGCGCCCGTCCCGGTCCTGCGCCAGCCTCAGCACGGACGGCCAGGCAACATCGGGTCGATGGGCTGGGCCAGCGCCGTCAATGCACTTGATGGGCGGCCAGGGCGATCGGCGACCTAATGGGGCGGTTAAAGGAAATCAATAGCTAGGGCTGGGCCCAGCAGACACAGCAGGGCCTGGAGGTGTGTGTGTGTGTGTGTGTGTGTGTGTGTGTGTGTGCGCGCGTGTGCCCATGCATGCCATGCTGGGATGGGGAGGGCAGCCGAGTGTGTGCGTGTGTGTGTGTGCACACCAGGCTGGGATGGGGAGGACAGCTGTGTGTGTGTTTGTGCATGGGGAGGGCCTGTGTGTGTGTGTGTGCGTGTGCGTGCACCAGGCTAGGATGGAGAGGGCGGCTGTGTATGTGTGCGTGCGTGCGTGTGTGTTTCTGTGAGCGCACCAGGCTGGGATAGGGAGGGCAGCTGTGTGTGTGTTTGTGCACGGGGAGGGCAGCTGTGTATGTGTGTGTGTGTGTGTGTGTTGCCTGCGGGGGCAGGTGTCTGGCTGGTGGTGGGGAGTGTGTGTGTGGATCTGTGTCTGTGCGATGAGTGAGTGGCTGGGGTGTGCGCTAACGGACGGTGTGAGGGAGCCACAGGGAGACAGAGAGAGAGACGGGGTCACTGGTGCCGAAGGCCCAATCTCAGCGTCTTGGAGGCCGTGGGCCTGTCCCCCGGAACCACATGGGTCCTTGGTGCCCAGCCCAGGAACGGAGCCATTCTCAGGAGACTGGTTACCGGATGGGGCAGAGACCAGCCTGGGACAGGCAGAGGAAGGAGAGGCGTGTAACACACACACACACACACACACACACACACACACACACACACACACACACACACACACACACACACCCTGCAGCCAGTCACAGCGGCGGGACACGCCGTGCTCTGCACCCTGCGCTGTCCATGGTGCTGGAGCTGAAGGACTGCGGCTGGGAGCTCTCCAGGGGTCGGACTCCTGGGTTCTCTCGCCTCCCTCGGGCTGCCGGGGTGGAAACGCCCCTCACCGCGCTGTGTTTCTGGGGCCGGGGGTCCGACCAGCGGAGCCGCTCAGAGCCCGACCCGCCCCCCAGCCCCGCTGGGCCCCTTCCAGACAAAGCCCTTTAAGAATCATCGCCGGGGAAACGTGAAATATTGGTGGGCCCCACAGAAACGCCGCGTGGCTCTGTCGCTCTCTAGTGGCCAGTCCCTGCACTACAGCCTGGGGGACCCGGGGCTCTTTGACCCTCCTGCTTCAAGGGTTTATGTTCTAGAGCAAGGGGTGGGGAGGGAGGCAGGACTCCTGGGTTCTATTTCTGGCTCTGGGAGGGGAGAGGGGGTCGAGTGGCTTGAAGCAGGGGAGGGGCTGGGCCTCCACTTGTGCCCTGGGCCGCCCACGGGAGAAGGCCTGGTCGCCGACAATCTAGAGCAGGCGAAGGCCTTGGGGCCAGCGCTCGCCTTGGGCCCACGCCCGCGGGCGCTGGCCCCAGCCAGATGGCAGAAGTTGTTCTAATTCCCCTTCTCGCCGTGGCCCCTAACCTCTACCTGCTAATCCCAGCCGGCGCTTAGCGGAGGCCACTTCCCTGCCGGAAGCACTGAGGTCAAAGCAGTGACACCACCTGTCCCGATTAAGCCAGGCAGCGCCCCGGTCCCCGGGGCACGGGCCAACGCTGCGGGCATGGAGGAGTCAGACAGAAGGAGCAATTCCCCCCACCCCCACCCAATGCCAAACAGCCGTCGGCAAAGCCCTGGTAATACCATGCACTTTGCTAGCCCTGCCCAGCTATGGACCCCATTGGGGGAAACTGAGGCACGGAGCAAGGGCATGAGACGCAGCCTCACTGTGACTCAGGCCTTAAAGAGAACCTGGGAAACCTGGTTGTGTGTCCCCCCGTTCTAACCACTAGACCCCACTCCCCTCCCAGAGCTCAGCACAGAACCCAGGAGTCCTGACCCCTAGCCCGCCCCCCACTCTAACCACTAGACTCCCCTCCCTTATCCGATCTGATAATTGAACCCAGGAGACCTGACCCCACTCAGAGCAGACCCCAGGAGTCCTGTCTCCCAGTCCCATGTGTTCTTGGGCCCCACTCTCACTCCCAACACCGGAGCCATTTAACCCACCCACAACGTGGGGGGATGCAGCTCCTGCCCATTGTCCCCAGAGCTGCCCTGGGGACCCCTGAAGTGCAGGCCGGGATTCTTCCGCCCCCATGGCACGTGCAGGACACAACGCACTCCCCATGGGCACCCCGCAGCCTGGCACCCACCAGCGCACGCAGCCCTCTAGGTGGCAGCAGTAATCCACAGCCGGGCCCCCCCACTGCCCGGCAGCTCCCAGAAAGGCCACTGGGGTCAAGGCTGGTTCAGGCCGGGTTTTCGGAGGTGAGTCCCACACAGGGCTTTAGCCAGAGCTGGAGACAGGACCCAGGAGTCCTGACTCTCATCCCAGCACCCCCGCCCCCACCCCACTCTGACCACTAGATCCCACGCGCCTCCCAGAGCCAGGAGTCCCCGTGCGGTGGGGCGAAGGTTGGTGCATTGAACCAAACGGCTCCTTCCAAACCATTGTGGCCCAATGGCTTGGACTGGGGCAGGTTACACAGCTTGGGCTGCAAGGTCCCACCCTGGGGCTGGGGCTGGGGCTGTCTGTCTGTCCTGATCCCTGCTGACTCGCCCCCCCTGGAGACACATCCCCCCCATGGCTGGAAGGCAGCTCCATGCAGTGCCCCAGTGATCCCCGGGGGACCCAAAAAGACAAGGGGGGAGTTGATCACCATTAAAAGGGCAGAAGGAACTCAGAGATCACCCCATGCAGTGTGTGTGTGGGGGGGGAAGATGGGGTCTCAGGGTCCCCCACCTCCCTGGGTGCATTGGTAGTGGCCCTTCTGTTTGTGCCAGGGATGGCCTGGGTGGCCCACGCCCCAGGCCCACAGGGAAGGAGATTGTGGCAGCGAGAAAGCCCTGTGCCAGGATGCCTCCCTAACCCGCCCCCCCTGCTGGGTCAGCTGGGCACAGGCTGCCATTAAATTGTTGTGCTACACGGCTGTTAAATAGCTCCCGTGCCCCACCCCAGAGGCAGCTGCATCTCAGCACTGCCCGAGAGACCCCTATATAAGCAGCCCCCTTGGCCTAACCCAGAGGTGGCTGCATCTCAGCACCAGGCGAATAAGCCGCCTCGTGCCTGACCCCCAACGGGAGCACAAGACATTGGTTTTAAGTGTCTCCCACAGCAAGAACCGACGCAAAACCCACGTTCCCAGCTTCAAACGCAGGCCCAGATCCCGGCCCCTCCCTCACACGCTGGGTCCCGTCCCCACCCGGGGCGGGGGGGGGGGGCAGTTTTTTTGCCCTGGGTAAAAACCTGAAGTTTCCCCTCTTTGCCTTGTTGATTAATATCAGCGGACCACGTCCGTCCCCGGGCCCAGCCCGGAGCAGGCCCCAGACGATGGGATGTGGGAGGAAGGAGGGGGAGAGACAGAGCCCCCCCGCCTACACCAGTGTGACGCGGGCGACTCCGGATTCACCCCGGCGCTGCTCCGGCTGGCGAGTGGCTGCGGCAGGGCGGGGAGGGATTTGCTTTGCAGCAGCCGGAGCGGGAGGCGGCGAACCGAGGCGCCGCTCCCCAGCCCAGCGGCGGCAGCGGGGTGGGAGATCGCCCCCCCCCCCAGGTCACCCAGACAAGACCCCCCCGTCCAGCACAGCCTGCGCAGGTAGGCACAAGGGGCGGGGGTGGCGGTTTCCCTCCTGGTTAATGACAGCAGGCGGGGGGGGGGGGTCTGGTGGCCCAGTTCCACCCTCCGGCAGCCACTAGGGAAAAGGGGGTGCGGAGGGTCCCCCATCTCCCGGCGGTAACACATCCACCCAGAGGAGCCCGACACCCCCAACCCTGCGGGCTCGGTTCTGCCCCAGAGAGTCGCCCGGGGCCGGGGCTGGGAAGTGGAGATGGGGGGCTCCATCCCCCCCCCCCATAGACATCCCAGCGGCTCTGTGAGGGGTGGGGGGTTATCACATCAGAACATGGGGCTGGAAGGGGGGCTCCTGCTAGCAGTTCAGCCCCCTGCTAGCGCAGGCCGCCCCTATAACTTGGGGGGCCCCCCACGGCTTGGGGGGGAAGGGAGGAAAAGAATCAGCGACACGAGAACGAACCAGACCTTGTCCCTCCCGTGGGGCGCTAGTGTGAAATCACCCGAAGAACTATTCAGCCCCCCCCTCGGATTCACTCCGCCCCCCCCCCCATTCACTCCCCCCCCCCCCATTCACTCCGCCCCCCGGCAGCCGGGCTCCCTCCCTACCCGGGTCAAAGCCAGACGAGTCCAGAGCAGGAGAAGGAAAACCTCGCCCCTGGCAGACGAGCAGCCCGGTCAATCAAAGCTGCGGAGAGTTTGGGGTGAGTGGGGGGGGCAGGGGCGAGGGGCCTGCCCCACCGAGGGGGGGCGGCTATTTGATTTTATTGGGGAGAGAAGGGCGTGATTTCAGGGTCATGGAGATCGTGACTTTTTGGGGGGGGGGAGTTAAGGGGCTTGCTGGGGTGCCAGGACTCCTGGGTTCAGAGCCCTGTTCTGCCACAGGTTGCCCCTGGGAGCTCGGACCAGTCGCTTGAATTTCTCTCTGCCTCAGTTTCCCTCCTCTATAAACCCCCACCACCACCACCACTCAGCTCCCCGGTAGTGCAGCGGTTCTCAGCCAGGGGTCCGGGGAGGGCTGCCAGGGGGACGTCAGCTCCGCCAGAGGTTTGCCTAGTTTTACAACAGGCCCCATGAAAAGCCCTGGCCGAGCCAGGACCCGCTCCCGTTTCAGACAGACGGTGACTTGTCTCTACTGCGCTATAGACGAGCCGGGGAAATGGAAGCAGATTTCCATCCCGGGGGGGGGGGGGGTATTTTACAATGACGTGGTTCCAAGGAGAAATCCAGCCATTGCTCAGAACTGGTGTGGCTGTGACACGGGGATTGTTGTTGACTTTGTCAGCAAGTGGTTTTGAAGTGAGGTGAAACCGGGGGGTGCTCAGGGGCTGGGACGGTTGAGAGCCGCTGGCGTGGGGCAGTTTGAGAGCTTCCAGGGCGGTAGAAAGGCATTTTACACATGGGGAAGGGGGGGCACGGAGTAGGGAAATGACTCCCCCAAAGTCAGGCAGCACAGCTAGGAAGGGAACCCAGGCGTCCCGACTTCCAGTCCCCCCTGCTCTAACCCACCAGATCCCACTCCCCTCCCAGAGTTGGGGAGAGAACCCAGGAGTCCTGGCGCCCAGCCCCCTGCTCTAACCACTAGACCCCACTCCCCTCCCAGAGCTGGGGAGAGAACCCAGGAGTCCTAGCGCCCAGCCCCCCTGCTCTAACCACTAGACCCCACTCCCCTCCCACAGCTGGGGAGAGAACCCAGGAGTCCTGGCGCCCAGCCCCCTGCTCTAACCACTAGACCCCACTCCCCTCCCAGAGCTGGGGAGAGAACCCAGGAGTCCGGGCTCCCAGTCCCCCCTGCTCCAACCACTAGACCCCACTCCCCTCCCAGAGCCGGGGAGAGAACCCAGGAGTCCGGGCTCCCAGTCCCCCCCCTGCTCCAACCACTAGACCCCACTCCCCTCCCAGAGCCGGGGAGAGAACCCAGGAGTCCGGGCTCCCAATCCCCCCTGCTCCAACCACTAGACCCCACTCCCCTCCCAGAGCTGGGGAGAGAACCCAGGAGTCCTGGCGCCCAGCCCCCCTGCTCTAACCACTAGACCCCACTCCCCTCCCAGAGCTGGGGAGAGAACCCAGGAGTCCTGGCGCCCAGCCCCCTGCTCTAACCCACCAGATCCCACTCCCCTCCCAGAGCTGGGGAGAGAACCCAGGAGTCCTGGCGCCCTGCCCCCTGCTCTAACCACTAGACCCCACTCCCCTCCCAGAGCTGGGGAGAGAACCCAGGAGTCCTAGCGCCCAGCCCCCTGCTCTAACCACTAGACCCCACTCCCCTCCCAGAGCTGGGGAGAGAACCCAGGAGTCCTGCTTCCGTTCTGGGGCGTATCAAAAGGCTGCTCTAGATTGAGCGGTTCGATCTACAGTCCTTGGGGCCGAGTGAGGCCAAGAGAGCAGCTGTGTGAGCATGACACTGCCTGGGCCAGGGGGCTCCTCTGGGGGCGGGGGGCTCCGATGAGCCCCGGCTTAGCTGGGATCGCTGCCCCAGATCAGACCCTCGGCCCAGCCAGCCTCTTACCCCATCTCCTGCAGGGCCCGAGTCCAGCTGCTTCCGAGGAAGGCGCCAGAAACGCCCTAGCAGATGATCCTGGAGTAACCTGCCTAATCCAGCCCCACGTGGAGAAATTGTCTGCACGTAGTCACCGGCAACTCACCCGGCCCCCACTGGCTCCTGGCAGCAACTGGGGGGTGGGGGAGACAGGAAGGAGGGAGGCTGCTGGCTCTCGCCCTCCTCCTGTGCTCTCCTGGCCCCCAGACCTGGTCTGGTGCTGAGATGCAGCCACCTCTGGGGTGGGAGCTGATTATACAGGGACTCCTTGTCTGGTGCTGAGATGCAGCCACCTCTGGGGTGGGAGCTGATTATACAGGGACTCCTTGTCTGGGGCTGAGATGCAGCCACCTCTGGGGTGGGAGCTGATTATACAGGGACTCCTTGT
This sequence comes from Chrysemys picta bellii, assembly GCF_011386835.1. Taxonomy (NCBI): domain Eukaryota; kingdom Metazoa; phylum Chordata; order Testudines; family Emydidae; genus Chrysemys; species Chrysemys picta. Next base: position 3,105,663 of record NC_088812.1, on the reverse strand, counting down.
CTGGTGCTGAGATGCAGCCACCTCTGGGGTGGGGCTGACTGGGAAAAAAGGGGAGGGGCCAAAAAACTCCCATGGACCAAATTTTAAAGGTTTTTATTTTCGTTTATTTCTTTCCACGGTATCGTCTGCTTTTCGAACAGCGTTTTCCCCCCTCGTCATCCCCAATGGGCACGTGATGGGCGGGGTGGCCCCGTGGGACCTGACGCTCAGAGCAAGGGGGTTGAGTCCGGGGGCAGGGTGCGTTTCAGAAGGTTGGGGGCTGCTTTGAGGGGTGCTGGCTATCCCCCTCCCTGAGCGGGAGATACAACCCAGGAGTCCTGACTCTCAGCCCCGCCCCCCACCCCTTGCTCTAACCACTAGACACCATTCCCCACCCAGAACTGGAACTAGCAGTCAGGCGTCCTGGCTCCTGGGATCAATCATTTGATTGCCTCGTGCCTCAGTTTCCCCATCTGACAATGGAGATAACGATCCTTCCTTGGTCTAGTTAGAATGAGACCAGCTTGGGGCAGGGACGGCCACAGAGGTGTCTGTGCAGCGCCTGGCACAATGGGGCCGTGATCTCAGTTGGGGGGTCTCCAGGTGCTACCGTAATGCTACTAATATTGCACACACCACAATGGGACCCTGACCTTGGTTGCTGTGTCATACCCAGCCTATTGGAGAGGCTGAAATTGTATTTTTTTTTTTAAGCAGCTTCAGTTAAACCAAAACAAAAAGTGCCGCCCAAGGTGTGTGTGTCAGTAATTCCCATTAGCCGGCAGTTCCAGGGGTCAAGACAGGGGCAGAAAGAGACGCTGATGCCAGGATATGGTGCTGTATCGCTCGGACCCTCGTTCTCTTCCTTAAAGCCCCAGCTCCTGGAGTCACGTGATGGGATGGGACAAAGTTTGCTCTTGTTTTCCTCAAAAGCCAGAATCCAGCCCTCATGCTGCCAGTGAAAAGCAGGAAAATGTGACTCCCTAAAGACTCAAACACACACCCAGGTCGAAAAAACGGGGAGTCGTTTTATTTAAATTTCTTGTGATTTTTTTTCCTGGGGGGGGGGGGCGACTCATTGCTGGGGCTGGTAACACGGCACCCCTCCCCCACCCACGCAAGCATTTGTCCTTCTGGGAAGGAAAACCAGGCCTTTCCGATGCGACTCAGAGCCAGGACTCCTGGGTTCTTTCCCCAGCTCTGGGAGGAAGGGAGCAGGGTCTAGTGGTTAGAGCGGGGGGAGCCTGGGAGCCAGGACACCTGGGTTCCATTCCCTGCTCTGGGAGGGGCGTGGGGTCTAGTGGTTAGAGCAGGGGGACTGGAAGCCAGGGTTCCTGGGTTCCATTCCCTGCTCTGGGAGGGGAGGAGGGTCTAGTGGTTAGAGCGAGGGGAGCCTGGGAGCCAGGATTCCTGAGTTCCATTCCCTGCTCTGGTGGGGGGAGTGGGGTCTAGTGGTTAGAGCAGGGTGGGGGACTGGAAGCCAGGCTGAGTTCGGTCCCTAGTTGCCCTTGGGGAGAGCAGGGAGTTGGGTTTCTCCTAGGCAAGCAGCACTGGGGGAAATCTGATCTTCCAGCGGGGAGGATGCTGCCGGAGCCAGGTACCCCCCCACACACACACACACACACCTGACGTGTCTAATTTCGGCCTAATTCGCTGGGGAAGGCAGGATCTGGGTCCGTAAGCAGGAGTCACCTTGGGCCCCGGGAGCAGAAGTTGCCAAGTCCAATGTACAGCCAGGTTTTTAATTCAAATCCAATTAGGGGGAACGGATCAGATGGGCTGAGCCCCCCAAGGCACCTTCCCCAGCATGTGAGCCGCCCAGCTCCTCGCAGGGAACGCGAGTCTTGCATCACCGACAGGAACGAGCCCCTCTACCAAGGCAGGGTCCGAGGCTAGAACCCAGGAATCCTGGCTCGCAGCTCCCCTGCTGATACAGTCTTGGCTGGAAGTCAAGTCGACCCTGGAAAGACGCGGTTCACCCACCGTGGGGGGAATTGTCGCGGAGATAGAGCCAGGGCAGCCAGGCCCAAGTGAGAGCTTGGATGTGAGGACTGAGGCTGGCTGGATCCTTTCCTGGCCTCAGGGAAGGTTACTGGGAAATTCTGGGTCAGTCACTGTGATGCTTCAGGGCATCGATCATTGCAAGGGTCAGGAAGGACACTGTGCAGCTTCCCAGCCAGCCCAGTGCCAGAGGGGCAAAGCGGCTGGGGGTCAACAACCGACCTTCCCTTATGAGTGTCGACAGCCCCCAATCTCCAGCCCTGCGGGAGCTGAATAATGACCAAAGGAGCCGTGCGAGCTGGGACTTGGGCTGTCAGAGAGAGACCCAGCTGGTGGGGGAGGTAGCGAGAGACATCACCGTACACTGCCTCCCCCCTCCCCGGACTCAGCATCACCACTACCCTTCACCACACCAAGCTGGTCCCAGAGTGAAGGCCTCCCAACCCCCAAAGCCAGTCTTACTGTCCCCCTCCCATGCTCCCCATCCCATCCCCACCCCCAGGGCAGGCGACTGGGGGAGCCCCAACCTTTCCCTTCTGACCAACCCCCCCCTTTGGTTCTGTTCCCAGGTGCCATGAGTGGCGGGGGCAGCGTATGGGCTCTGGCCATCGGCTGGGCGCTGGCCGTGCTGTGCGGAGGCGCCGGGCGCCTGGACAGCCGCTGCCTGGCTGGAGGGAAGCACAAGGCGGCCCCTAGCCCCGAGGGGCAGCTGGGCGTTTGCCAGCTCTACGCCGCCAGTGAGTGATGGACATGGGGTGGCGCGGGACGAGGTGGGGCGTGCAGCGGGGGGGCCACAAAATCAGAGGTTTTGGGAGGACAAAACTGGGTCAGAGCAGGTAGTTTCAAGGGCTTTCTCCAGTCCCAGCCCCCTGCTCTACCCACTAGACCCCACTCCCCTCCCAGAGCTGGGGATAGAACCCAGGAGTCCTGATTCCTATCCCTCCCCCCACTAGACCCCTGTGAGCAGAGGCTTTGCCCCCGTGTTGCTGGGGATGCCTGTGCTCTGGAGAACGAGAGGGGCCCAGCCCCCCTCACATGCCAGGCCCTGCCCCGGGGAGCCCCTGGGCACAGGGCGGGCCAGGTCCGTGGTGGGGGTTGGGCCCTGGGGGAGGAGTCAAGGGTGGCGCTGATGGACAGCCGGGTTCTCTTCCCAGACGCCTGCTGCTCCCCCAGGGTGGCCCAGGAGATCTCCAGCGCCCCACTCGCCAAGGTCAACGACATCTACTGGGATCGCTGCGGGAACCTCAGCCCCAGGTAAGACAGACTGACCCCTCCCTCTGCCTGCCACGGCTGTGAGCTTCCCCGCAGCAGTGCCCTGCTAGCACCCAGTACCCCGGGCTGTGAGCTTCCCCGCAGCAGTGCCCTGCTAGCACCCAGCTACCCCCGGCTGTGAGCTTCCCCACAGCAGTGCCCTGCTGGTGGATGTCGTCACAGTCTCAATTTGAAATTCTAGCCTAGACGCCAAGGGTTGCCCAAAGACCTAAGTTATAGCCCAACCTAAACAGATGGGACCACCAGCATCAGAGCGCCCCCTAGTGCCACCCTGGGGTCAGCACTGAGAAGGAGCACTGCCGGCTGAGGCCCCGCCCCACAGCGCCCCCTACTGTCGCCCTGGGGCATTGAGGCCAGCACTGCCTGCTGGGGGATAGCGCCCCCTGCTAAGCCTCCGCCCCACTCCCTGCAGCATCCTGCCAGTGCACGGCTCAAGGCGCAGCCACTGTGCCCCAGAGGCAGCCTGTGGGGCTCCCCCCTCTAATCCCCGCTCTCCATCCCCAGGTGCGAGCACTACCTGCAGCGGGTTGAATGCTTCTACCGCTGCTCCCCCAGCGCCGCCCGCTGGCCCCACCCCCAGCGCCCCACAGCCGTCCTGGAGGTGCCCCTCTGCCTGACCTTCTGTGAGGCGTGGTAAGTCAACGCACCTTCCCCCACCTTCCTGACTGGGTGAGAGCAGCGGGCTGGGAGCCAGGACTCCTGGGTTCTACCCCTGGCTCTGGGAGGGGAGTGGGGTCCAGTGGTTGGGGGAGGGGGAGCCAGGACTCCTGGGTTCTATCTCTGGCTCTGGGAGGGGAGTGGGGTCCAGTGGTTGGGGGGGTGGAGCCAGGACTCCTGGGTTCTATCTCTGGCTCTGGGAGGGGAGTGAGGTCCACTGGTTAGAGGGGAGGGGAGCGCCAGGACTTCTGGGTTCTATCCCTGGCTCTGGGAGGGAAGCAGGGTCTAGTGGTTAGAGTGGGGGGTTGCTGGGAGCCAGGCTATTCCTAGGGAGGGTGCGAATTCACCTGTGACTCCAGGCAGCAATGGCCAAGGGGAAAAGAGAATCCAGTCCCGACGACAAGCTCCAGGATGGGTCAGTCTGAAGGTCTCTCCCACCTGTGGGGAACCGCCCCTTTAATGCAGCATGGTGGACTGGTGGAACTCCCTGCTGCAGGGAGCTGGAGTGCAGCAGCAAAGCTGGGCTACTGGGCTGGATAGATCCAGGGTCTGACGTGGGGCAATATGGGGAGAGATTTGCCCTGTAACACCCCAGCTGAACAGCCCCCTAGTCTGTCTCCATCCCAGCCTGTCCCCCCTTCTCACCCCTCCCCCAGGTATGAAGCCTGCAAGGATGACCTGACTTGTGCCCGCAACTGGGTGAGTGACTGGCAGTGGGGTCCCCAGGGGAACAACTGCAGCCGGGACTGTGTGCCCTACAGCCAGGTGAGGGGGCTCTGCTGCCGGGGGAGGGGGCCGGCTCAGCCCTGCCAGGGGGGAGGCCGGGAAGTGGTGGACTCGGGCTCTGGCTCAGCGGCCCTGCTCAGGCCCCTGGGTTGGCACCAACAGGGACGGGCGGATTCTGTGGTACAGGCACCTCAGAGCTGGGCTGAGACCCGTCCAACTCATGCCACGCAGGGGTGGAATGGGACACGGGGCCTTTCCCCTCCAGAGGGCGCCAGCTCCGATCCAGCCCCAGGGCGGGGGGCTGGCTGGCTGGCTGGGAGGGATAAACCCGCAGGGCGCTGTCCTAGGCGGGATGGATAGAGGGGGCTGGGTGAATTGAGGGGGACAGAGATCCCCACTCCTGAGGGCACCTAATCCCCATGTGCCCTCAGCCTGGGTAGCAGGTCAGGGGGCTGGGGTGGGGGGAGCTGCCAGCAGCTGGCACTGCCCAGCCATCGTCACATCTCCCCATGCTCAGCCCAACAGGCCACTGCCTTGGCCCACGCGCGGCTCCCAAACACTGAGCCGGGCAGCAGAGCTCCAAACGCTGGCAGGGCCCCCTGCCTGGCAGCCCCCACCACCAAGGGGTGCCCATCCGGCCCAGAGCCCATACCTGGGGATGGAGCGTGAGTTTCCCTCCCTCTCTGTGCTCCGAGACTGGCCGAGGGGTTTGGTCTGAGCCTCAACTTCTCCTCCCCCTATCCCAGTCATCTCCCCGTGTCCCATTCCCCACCCCCTGAGCCGGCCAGTCCCCCTGCCCCAGGGCTGGATAGGATCCAGCACCCCCTAGAGGAGAAAGGCCCCAGATCTCACCCCCAACCTCTCCCCTCACTCTGCCCCCCAGATGTACCAGGACGGCAGGGAGCTCTGCGAGAACATCTGGGGTGACTCCTTTGTGGCCGCCCGGGAGCCCTGCCCGTGCCTGAGCCTGACAGGCTCCGACGCCGACCCGCTGCCCGAGGACGGGGCCAGCTCGGAGGAGCCGAACTCCACCAAAGCCGGCAGCCCCCGGGGGCCCTGCCCGGCCAGCGGCCTCCTCCGGCGCGGCCTGCGCAAGCGCTCCGTCTTCATGGAGGACGTGGAGGGGAGCGGGAGCGGGTTCTAAACCCGCCGGCCCCTCCCGCCAGCTCCCCCGCTCCCTAGGAGAGTCCCTCCCACACCGCTCGCCCCAGGGGCCGGGGAACGCTTGTAATCTATGCAAACCCCCCACCCCTGTGATCGTGTCCCCCCCACGCACACGGTGACTGCTTCTCTGGTCCCTCCTGCACCCCATCCAGCCACCTACCGGGGGGAGGACCCACACAGCCCTCCTCCCCCTACAGCCATAGGGCCCAGCTCAAAGGGGTGTTAGCTTCCCCCTCCCCTAGCACCCAGTTTCCCAGGGAGGGAGTCCCTGCTCGCAACCAGCTCCCCCCGCCCCCCCCCCCCGCAATCACATAGGCCTGCAGGGATGTATCATCCTCTTGCTATACTGCAGAGGAGGAAACTGAGGCACAGAGAGGCAACGCCTGAGAGAAGCTTAGGGTAGTAGCTCGGCTCTAAATCCTCCCCTGTTCTAACCACTAGTTTACCTGACTAGCCGGGGATGGAACCCAGGAGTCCTGCCTCCCAACACCCCCACCCCAGCACACCAGACCCCCACTCCCTTCCCACAGCCTGGGACAGAACCCAGGAATCTTGCCTCCCTGCTCTAACCACTAGCCAATACTGCCCCTGCGAGAGCCCCACCCCCAGGCGCAGGCTCTCTGGATCCGGAGTGGCTGCTGGCCAAAGGCTCGGGGCAGGGGAGGATGCTGCACCCGCGCAGCCCTGTTCCCCCCCACCGACGGGGTCGAGGAGCTGATGATAAGCCAGGTCCATTTGCTTCATGCTGGGCCGACTCCGAAACTGCCCTACGAGGGTCAGACAGCGGGGGGAGGGGGGAACAGAGAACACTGACACCACCGGGGCAACAGGGGGCGCTCTCCCCACGAGTCACTGCTGACCCCAATGCCGGGCTCGGGGACACGGTCAATTCAACCCAGCCCAAGCAACAGCCTTTGCACATAGCCCGCACGCTAAAGATGGTTGCAACCTCTCTCAAGCTAGTGTAGACAGAACCCGCCATGTCTTAGCTGCGTCTAGCGGGCGGGAATGGAGCTGTGCAGGGCGATAGCACGCCCACCCAGGGGACGCTGGGCTGCAAGGTGGGGGCTCTCTCCCCGAGCAGGCTGGGCTGGCCTCCGGGCCCCAGCATGGCAGTAGGGGGCGCCGTGCAGCACAGGAGACAGATCGGCGGGGCAAACAATGGACACTGATTCCATACTGCAAGAGCCCCAGGACTCAAAGCAAGGATCTGCCCCCCAGCAGGGGGAGAAGGGGAATCAGAGGTATAGGGGGAAGATCGTGCCAGTGTTTCAAGCCAGCACCCCTCAAAGCAGCCCCCAACCTTCTGAAGTGTACCCTGCCCCTCTATTCAACCCCCTTGCTCCGAGCGTCAGTTCCCACGGGGCCACCCCGCCCGTCACGTGCCCATTTGGGATGACAAGGGGGAAAACGCTGTTCGAAAAGCAGACGATACCGTGGAAAGAAATAAACAAAAATAAAACCCTTTAAAATTTGGTCCATGGGATTTGTTTTGGCCCCTCCCCTTTTTTCCCAGTCAGCCCCACCCCAGAGGTGGCTGCATCTCAGCCCCAGACAAGGAGTCCCTGTATAATCAGCTCCCACCCCAGAGGTGGCTGCAGGGCTCAGGGACACAGCAGGACACGCCCCAGGGGGGGCAGGGGACGGACCTGTTACAAACCTCAGAGACTTTTCAAAATGTTTTATTAACTAAAACAAAAGTGGGGAAAATTGGGGGGGGAGGGGAATCCACAGCAAGGAGGGACCAGCGAGACTGGGGCATCTGGTTCCTAAAAGCCCCCTTTACAGCTGGGCTCCTCCCAGTCCCTGGGTGGCTCAGATCAGCTGGCATCACAATTAAACATAACCCCAGACGCTGCGCGTCAAAAGTTCTCGCTCTAAGTCAAGCTGGGCTGACTTGAGGGGGCTATGGGGCTAGCTCGGACGGGGGGGGGGGGCATGGGGCCAGCCCTCCACCCCCTGGTGCCCGCTACAGCCCTCCACCCCCTGGTGCCCGCTACAGCCCAGTCACTGTCTCCAGCTTGCGCTCGTGGAAGAAGCGGTGGGGCTGGCGTTTGGAAGACTCTTTGCGGGCAAAGAAGGACAGGACGGAGCGGGTGCCCTTCTGAGCAGGGTCATCCTCACTGTCATCCCTGAGGAGGGAATAAGAAATGAACGGGGCCCTGGCAGCCACACCCGTTAACGCTCAGCTCTCTCCCACACACATAGACAGGGTGCCAGGGCGGGCTGGGATGGGCAGAGCCGGCCAGGGGTGCTGGGCTCAGTTGGTGTCTATTCTGGTCCTGTGTATACAGGGACCCCTTGCCTGGCGCTGAGAGGTGACCACCTCTGGGGTGGGGCGCAGGGGCTGTTTATACAGGGATCCCTTGCCCAGCGCTGAGATGCAGCCACCTCTGGGGTGGGGCGTGGGGGCTGTTTATACAGGGATCCCTTGCCCAGCGCTGAGATGCAGCCACCTCTGGGGTGGGGCGCAGGGGCTGTTTATACAAGGATCCCTTGCCTGGCGCCGAGAGGTGACCACCTCTGGGGTGGGGCGTGGGGGCTGTTTATACAGGGATCCCTTGCCCAGCACTGAGATGCAGCCACCTCAGGGGTGGGGCGTGGGGGCTGTGAGCCTGCACAGGACGATAATGAAACCGCATGGGGTAGGGCCCCTCTATGCGGCGTCTGAGGGGCTGCGGAGTCCCATACCCCCCCATCTCGTCTGCCTTCTCTCTCCTCGGGAGGGATCCACACCCAGCTGCTTCAGCATCCGGGCAGCTGCCAAGGTCGTGCCTGGGAAGGGGAGGCGCCAGGCATGGGAGGCACTGAACTGTGTAGCCCCCGGGATTCCCCTATCCCACATATGCATGTAGGACGAGCCGGTGGGTGGTGAGGGGACTCCAGAGCGGGAAGGGAGCTGCGCCCAGCACCCCTATGCATGCCGGGGGGACGGCAGCGGAAGGCCCCCGACAGCAGCATGGCGTGCTGCCCTTCCCCCCATGGCGAGTTAGTGCTGGCAGGGCCCGGGGGGCAGCAGGGGCGTAATCGGGGGTGGCAGGGCCGTCGCTTGGCATTGGAGCCAGCTCCTCTGAGCCGCTATGGACGGTGCCCGCGGGCCTGGGAGCTTGTTAGAGCCCATCGCTGTCAGGTGGGGGGCAGGGACCCAACCATGGGGGGGAGGGGTCAGTCTGAGGTCAGGCCTCCTGTAGGGATCTAACAGATTGGTACCTTCAGTCCCCCCACCCCACCCCAAATCACCTACCAGCGCACGGGCACGGCCTTGCTCTCCAGGATGGTCTGGGCCGTGCTCCAGCTGAAACGCACGAACTGGGGGTACCCGAACACAGGGTCCAGGCACTGCGCCAGCCACTCCTTGGTCTTGGGATCTGGGGGATGGGGAGTGGGGGGGAGATGAGAGTGGGGGGGGGGGGAATGCACCAGCCACAGACGCTCTCCCCACCCCATGTCCCTGACTGCCAATGGGGGTACCTCACAGCTTTCCAACCAGTCAGGACTCCTGGGTTCTATCCCTGGCTCTGGGAGGGGGGGTGTCTCGTGATTAGAGCAGGGGGGCTGGAAGCCAGGACTCCTGGCTTCTACCCCCATTTCCACCTCTGCCGTCCCCCCCCAACCTCAGCACGTCCCTTAGCTTCCGTCTCGGTCTCTGGAAGGCAGATCAGAAATCCAGCCCGATGCAGCCGAGGGGGTTAAAGGCAGGCCAAGGCCCAGGGGGCTCGGAGCCTGGCAGCGCAGCCCCCACCCCTCGGCAATGCAAAAGCCTGGAAGACGGGAGAAGATCCCAGGTCACGGGCGCCCTCTGGCGAGCGAAAGTGAACACAGCTGGTCAGTAGGAGCCGGGTGAGAGAGACGGGGCTGGGGTCATCTAGGAAGGGGGCAGGATACCGGGCTAGATGGGCCCATGGGGCAGCATCTGTTTATCATCAGCTCCTAGATAAGCAAATAGCTCCACCTTGTGGTCAGACCTATCACTGACCCTGAGATTTCACAGGGGGCGGGGAGGGGGGTCATTTACCATTGGGGTACCCAGACCCATACTCCATCCGCACGTCCCCCAGATCCTCCGGGAACGTCCAGTTCTTCACAGCACGATCCCGCGCCACCTGCCAACACAGACAGGAGTCAGTTCAGGGCAGCGCCGCTAGGAACATTGCCCCCTAGCTGTTTCTACAGGGATCCGTCGCCTGGCGCGGAGATGCAGCCGCCTCTGGGGAGGAGCGCAATGGCTGTTGAACGGCCATGCAGCATTTGGGACAGGAAGTGAGGATGAATCCCCCAGTGTGGCGCCGATTGAGGGAGGCCCAATGGAACGCCCTCATTAATTCGCCCAGGAGATCCCAATAACACCCCGGTAAGTGGAGCTGGGTGTCTCCATATTCCGCAAACCTGCCCAGGTCCAGTGCCCCGAGGAGGGCAGGGGGCCTGGTGACTCCTAAGCACACAGCAAGAACCAGCCCATTCCCCACCGGGCCCCCTGAAGAGGGGGGACCCCAAAGCCTCACCTTGGCACAGATGCTGGCTGCGCTGACGATGGGGAAGAGGGAATCAGCCTTCGGCCTCACGGTCACCTCGAGCTCCGGAAAGTGCCGCTTCAGCTTCTCCTGGTACTTCTCTGCCGGCCCCACCGTGTCCACGAAGACCTGCCAGGCATGGGGGGAACCCACAAGAGATGTGAAGGCGGTGGTGTCAGGTCCCCTCCTGCCCCCGCTACAACTTGTGCTGGGACCAGGGCACCACGTGGGGAAGCCGCTGCCCTGTTGCCGTATAGAGAAACTGAGGCACGGAGAGGCTGGCAGGAAGTGGGGGGAGCAAGGGTGCATGTCAGCGCTATGCCCACAGCGGTCCCCTTTGCCAACCCTGGCTAAGCCTGTGATCGGGGCACCCTGCGGACAGAAATCTGCCCCATGGGGAAACTGAGGCGGGGGGGAGAAGACTGCGGCCGGCTCACCTCTGCCACCTGCACTCCCGCGTCCAGCACGTGCTGTATCAGCCCGATGGCCGTGTCGTGGGACAGGGCGTTGAGGTTGTATTTCGCCCTGGCCGGGAGAGGAGAGGGGTTAGCATTTACCAGCCAGAGACCCGGGCCTCACTGCGCCAGGCGCTGCACAGACACAGAGCAACCCCCTCGAGACTCTCCAGCTGCCTCACCCAAACAGGGCTCCGGCTCCTAGGGTTAATAGGAGCAGGGAAGGGGGACACGGGGCCTTTCCCCTTTGGGGGCCGCTGGCTGATTTGGCCCCAGGCAGAGGGAGGATATGGGACACGGGGCCTGTCCCCACTAGGGGGCGCCGGTGACCCGGGGCTCTCACCGCTGCTGCATGCTGGTGCTGATGAGGTTGGGCGAGAGGATGTGCAGGGCCCAGCCCACGAAGTCCCTGGCCCCGTCCAGCGTCCCAAACAGCTGCTCCCGCTCGGCCTCTGTCAGCGTCTTCGAGTCTGAGGGGGGAGGAAGGGGGGACACTAGGGTCGGCTTCCGCGAGATCGGGGGGGGGGGGGGGGGAAACACCCTCATGATCCAACATTCCCTCTATGAGGCCCTTACTGCCCCTGCTGTCCCCATCCCCTGCCCCCGCTCTCCTCTCCCCACTCAGATCCATATCCCCCCTGCCCCCCCTCCACCCCATTGCAGCCCCATCCCCCAGCCTCAACTCTCCAGACCCTCCCCGCTCTGTCAGTGCTGTACCAGAAACCAGAATTCCCCCCCCCCCCCGATCTCCCCCCACTGAGATCCCTGGGCCCCTCCCCCGGGGGGGAAGCACAGGAGGCCGGGGTGGAAGTTGAGACCCCCCCACACACGATGCCCTTGTCCTTACCCGCCATCTTCAGAGCTCCCAGCTCCTCCTGCTTGGCCAATGGGCAGTAGCAAACACCATAGACCATGGGACCTGGGAGGGGAAACAGAGGCACAGATGGGGGGGGGGGCAGGGACACGGATGGGGGGGCAGCCGAACCCAATCCAGCCGGTGCAAGAGCTTCCTCCTCCGCAACTCCCACAGCACTGGGGGAGGGGCAATCAGCCCTGACCACGCTATGGGGAGAGGGGTAACTGGGCCGGCCTCGTCTAACCCCCCAGCCAGCTATGGGGCTCCGCGCTCTTCTCTCCCAGGGCAGGTGGACCCACCTCCCCGGCAGGGAGTGGTGTGGGGGGAAATCCTGTGAGATGCCTTGTGCTCCCACGCCCTCCTCACTGTACCGGGGGCTCCCCCTTCAGGAGCACAGATAGGGAGGGCCCCTCCCCTATCGCTCAGTATGGGGGCCCCCTATCCCCACCCTTATGCAACGCTGGGGGGTCCCTGCTCTATGCAATGCTGGGGGCTCTGCCCCCATACAATGTGGGGGTTCCCCCGTGCAATGCTGGGGGGTCCCCTTGCCCAGCCCCCCGTGCAATGCTGGGGGTCGCCCTGCCCAGCCCCCGTGCAATGCTGGGGGTCGCCCTGCCCAGCCCCCGTGCAATGCTGGGGGTCCCCTTGCCCAGCCCCCCGTGCAATGTTGGGCGGTCCCCTTGCCCAGCCCCCCGTGCAATGCTGGGGGTCGCCCTGCCCAGCCCCCCGTGCAATGCTGGGGGTCCCCTTGCCCAGCCCCCCGTGCAATGCTGCCCCCCCCGTACCCAGCACGGGCCCCCTGCCGGCCTCATCGATGCCCAGGCAGCAGGGCCCGGCCCTGCACAGCTCGGGCACGGGGGAGCCCAGGCGGCAGCTGCCCGCGTTGTCCCGCTCGAACTCCGCCAGCTCCATGTTCCGCGGGCGGGCGGGCGGGCGCGCGCGAGGCCCCGAGCCCTGCCCAGGGGCGGGGCCGGCCTCCCACAGACGCCTGGGAGTTGTAGTTCTAGGGGAGGGGAAACCCCGCGCTTGAGCTCTGGGGTTGGAGGTCAGAGGTCAGGACTCCTGGGTTCTAGGCCAGCTCTGGGAGGGGAGTGGGGTCGAGTGGTTAGAGCAGGAGGGGGCTGGAAGCAGGACTCCTGGGTTCTATCCCAGCTCTTGGAGGGGAGTGGGGTCGAGAGGTTAGAGCAGGAGGGGGCTGGGGGGGGACTCCTGGGTTCTATCCCTGGCTTGGGCGTGTGTGTGTCAGGACTCCTGGGTCCGTTTACACCAGATTCATTGCATCACCTTGGAATGAGTCATTCATTGCCACTTTCTAAGAGCCACCGCTGATTGTGGGGCCCAAATTGGGCCCCCTCCCCCGTGAGTTCCACAGATCCTATTAGAAACCTCTAAGGACCAGGCTCTGAAGTGCCTGGGATTGGATCGCAGCCCATGTCCCTTGGAGGGGAAAGGCCCCATCCATGTCCCTCCCATTCCCACATCCCCCACCTGTAGCTGTGCATGGCACGGGGTAGCATTTAGGAATGAAGCGGGGGGGGGGGCTGTATGTGGTGGTTAGGGGGCCTTTGCCGGGGGTTCTGTGTGCTCTGAGGGGGGCATGTACATGGGTAAAATCCAGTGCCATTCACAAGGCCATTCATAAAGCCATAAACAAACCCTAAGGAACAGTCCTAATAACTATGCCCTAATTCCCCAGCTCCGCCGACCCTCCGGAAGCCTCAGAGCCTCGGGATCATTGCACCAGTGGGGAAACTGAGGCACATGGGGCTGGGGTGAAACTCCCCGCCGCGGCAGGCAAGGGAATAAAACATCAACAGACTCCACAGAGTCATGAGTGATGATAAATAAACCCAACTCAGTCCAGAGCTTGGCCCCAAGTCCCCTAGGGAGCCTCCCCCTCATGGGCTGTGGGGTTCCTGCAGGGCAGCATTGCAACCCCCGCTCGCCTGCACTGTAGCGCGGAGCACGGGACTGCTGGCCCCACCCCCCTCTGTGCAATGCTGGGGGGGCCCATAGCCCCGCCCCCGTCTGCAACGCAGGGGGCCCCATACATGGCCCTGGCTGTCCCCCCTCTGTGCAATGCAGGGAGAGAGCCCATAACCTCGTCCCCCTCTGTGCAATGCGGGGAGAGAGTCCATAACCCCGCCCCCCTCTGTGCAATGCAGGGGGGGCTCTGTGCAATGCAGGGGGGCCCCGTAGCCCTGCCCCGTGCAATGCGGGGAGTCCCCTTGGAGGTCTAATCCCCGCCCCACACCCCTAGCTTTATCTAGTCTCCACCTCCCCCCTCTCTCTGCTCCAAATGGACCAGCCCAGCCTGGAGGGGGGCGTGGAGGGGGGGGGTGGCTATAAGACCCGGCTGCAGGCGAGCTGTGCACGCGCCGCGGAGCAAGAGGCTGGTTTTGTGGTGGGAGCACGCAGCGACAAGGTGGGTGCTTGTGTGTTGCGTGCTCCTGGCTGTGCCTGGCAAGGCCGGGTTTGCGCTGGGGGCTGGGGGCATTTCTACCCCCCGGGCCTGTTGCGTGCTCCTGGCTGTGCCTGGCAAGGCCGGGTTTGCGCTGGGGGCTGGGGGCATTTCTACCCCCCGGGCCTGGCGCTTCTCTCGTGCAAAGTGGGGAAGGGGAAGGTTACAGGGCTTCTCCCCCCTCCAGGGGCTGCTTTCTCGCCTGCAGGCCTTGCAGAAGGAGCCACGCAGGGGGTTGTTTCATGCCAGGGCCTGGCAATGCTAAAGGGGCCTTTTGTCCTCTCTCTCCCCCCAGTTTCTGCACCTATTTTTGGTGGGCCCTGAACTAGGTTGCAGCCTCGATGCTTCGCTGCCTGGCTTGTCCCAGCAGCTCCATCCTTTGTGGCTTTGAAAGCATAGGGGGGCGGGTGAGGCGAGGCTCCTGAATCGTCCTGGGCCTCTCTTGCCTTAATTTACGTGCTAGCTCCTGACTTCTTCCAGCAGGTGCCAACCACTAATGGTGCATCAGGGTTTTCCTGGGTGGGGCTAGTGGGTTAACGTTGCCCCTGGGACCTGGGGGGTTGTAACTTTCTCACGTGGCTGGCTAGGGAAGAAACTGTTATGGGGGGCAGTATCTCCATCTTGCACCCCTGGAAACAGTTGTGGGGCTGGAAGAGAGGCTGATCCGTGAGTGGGGCCCTAGCAAGGTGAATTCTAGGCTGCTGTCTCATGCCCTGCTGTGAACTGCTGCGCTGGGAGCATTTCGCCTTCGCTTTGCACTGGTCAGGCCTTTCCAGACAGTAGCATAGAGGCGATTTGGCTTGTGGGTCTTAATTCGCACTTGGGTTTTGTCCAGTGAGTTTCCTCCGTGTCCTGCTGCCGTACTGTTCGGCGAAGCCCGGTTAGTGCAACTTCTAAGGGGGCAGGGAACCGAGCGACTTCAGGTGGCTAGTAGACATTGCGGCTGGAGGCATAGCGTCTTTACATGCCCCTTTGCTGGGAGGTGGCCCTGCTCCTGCCAAGGTGGCCTCACAACAGCTGAGCGGCGTTGAAGATCGCTGTGCTGGTAGCAGAGACCCTGTAGTGTCAGGTGCTCCAGGGACACCTGTGGGAAGTGGCCCCTGCCCTGAGGTGCTTACAGGACACAGGGCAGGAGCTGGAACTGAGGCATGAAGCTGAAAGTGACTTGGCGAAGGTAACTCACCGGGCCGGCCAGGGACGGAACCCAGGTCCTTAAACCATAACCTGCTTTCAGCTCTAAAGACTCTTGTGCCGACACTTAGCTTGCACCATGATGACGAATCCTGGGTGCGGTGCAAACTGCCTTGGAGTGCAGCTGCCTCTGGGGTGGAGGCTAACACTGCAGGGAGAAAGCGCTTTTCCCCCAATGACACTAGGGCAAAACTCCCGATGGCTTGGAGTCCTTTGGGGGGATTCTGCCCACGCCGACTAGGGTGGCTCTTGTCCAAAAAGACCCCCAAGCAGAGCCGTGTGTCCTGCGATGGCTCTGTGCTCTTGCTTGCGGTGTCTGTCCTGTCTTGGTAGTGAGCAGGACCCCCTGGGCTTGGTACTGTGTGGCCACAGAAGGAAAACCCAGTAAAATTCTTGCCAGCCCGTATCTCTTCCCCACTGGCTTAGCCGGCCTCATCCCGCAGCGAAGCCATCAATTTCCAGGTCTCTGAGCTGAAATTAACAAGGCCCTGTTTAAAATAATGGGAGCTTGGGGGCGTCCTTTTCTCTGTCCGCTCCACTAGCATGGACTGAGAGCAGGGCTGTCACTTTCAATGCTGTCGGTGTGGAGTGCTGGGAGTCAGAACTCCTGGGTTCTTTCTCTATCCCTAGGTTTGCACTGACCCGGTTTGCCAAATCACCAATTAGCATCGTTGATTTGCACAATTTTGGGGATGAAAAGTGCTTTGTATGTATAAAGTGCTGCTCGCATACAGGAAGCTAAGAGGGGTGAGCTGGGTAATTGTGATCGTGGTGGGCTGCGTGGGTTCACACCGGCACAGCTGTACCTGTCTGCACCTGGGGAGGAGATACCACCATCCTTCTGCCCTCCCCCAAAAGATCTCTACCCTCCATTAGCTCGGCAGTTCCTGGGTTGTACCTGTGCTGGGGTGGGGGGGATGCCCACTGGGTCTACCATTCTCAGTGCCAACCCGGAACAGCTAGTGGGATGTGAGTGACTCTCGTGTGACTGGGGGCTCAGTGCTGGGATTGTCTGATCACCCAGATCGGAGCTGGGAGGGAGATGATTGGGATGGACTGGGAGGGGGCGTTGATATTGGGACTGGTCTGGGAGCTGGTATCGGCTCAGAAATCCAGGCACTGGTGCTGTGAGACCTCCTGGAAGTCTGGGCCCCTCTGGTCCATCTCCAAGCTACCCCATTGCTGCAGAGAATGGGAGAATCTCCTCACAGTTGCTGGCCAGACCCACTGACTGGTGCCACCTGTCCTGAGCTCCGGCTTCTCTTGCAGGACATGGCTTCTGGTAAGGCTCACGTTGGCAAGCCAGCCCCCGGCTTCCACGCCACGGCCGTGGTGGACGGAGCCTTCAAAGAGATCAAACTCTCAGACTACAAAGGTGAGAGAAACCACCTGAAGGCTCTGCCCTGAGCCCCTGCTAACGGGGGGGCCTAGCTGCTCCCCTGACACAAGGCACTGGGAGTGGAGCTGCGGGGAGCTCCCCCCACAGCCAGCGCTCCTTCCCTGCTCCTCACAGCGCCCCCTGCTGGTACAGGATTAGCAGGACATTCTGCATCCATGAATACTGGGGCACTCTACAGGGGATCCTGCCAGAATCTCTGTCTGCCTGCATGGCGATGGGGAACGGGGTCACAGCCTCTAGACCAGGGGCAACCAAACTACAGCCTGAGGGCCACATCTGGCCCTTCAGACATTTTCATCTGGCCCTCGAGCTCCTGCCAGGGAGCGGGGTCCGGGGCTTGCCCTGCTCCGCGCATGCTGTGGCACCGCGTGACTCCCAGGAGCAGCGGCATGTCTCCCCTCCGGCTCCTACGCGTAGGGGCAGCCGGGGGCTCTGTATGCTGCCCCTGCCCCAAGCACCGGCTCTGCGGCACCTATTGGCCAGGAACTGCAGCCAATGAGAGCTGCAGAGGCGGCTCCTGTGGACCAGGCAGCACGCTGCAGCTTCTGGGAGCTGCTTGAGGTAAGCGCCACCTGGATCCTGCATCCCGACCCCCTCCTGCACTCCAACCCCCTGCCCTAGCCCTGATTTTCCCCCCCCTCCTGTCCTCTGAGCCCCTTGGTCCCAGCCCAGGGCACCATCCTGCACCCCAACCCCTCATCACCAGCCCCACAGTATGCACCCCCAGCTGGAGCCCTCACCCCCCTGCCCCAGTCTGGAACCCCCTCCCACACCCTGAACTCCTCGTTTCTGGCCCCAATCCCCAATTTTGTCAGCATTCGTGGCCCGCCTTACAATTTCCATACCCAGATGTGGCCCTTGGGCCAAAAAGTTTGCCCATCCCTGCCCTAAAGGGAGGGGTGGGGTCCCCTGTGGGGCAGAATTAAAGTCCTGTGGGGAGGGAGGACCTTGCAGTTTTGACAACCTGCCTCTGGGCAGGCAAGTGTGCAGCGCTGTCTCTTTAAGAGATCAATTGGGGAGGGGGACCCTGTGTATAATCCAATCAGCTGGCTTGTGATTGGCTGAGCCTGGGCTTGAGGGGGACCAATCCCAGCACCTCCTGGGGGAGACCCTGTAACCAGATCAGCTGGCTTGCAAACAAGGCCTCCAGGGATGCAATGGGGGGGGGGGGGCACAGGGTCTCTGCCAATGGCTCCAGCACCTGACACCCCCTCCCATCACAGAGCCCCTGCTGACCTGTTATCCCCCCCCTC
This sequence comes from Chrysemys picta bellii, assembly GCF_011386835.1. Classification (NCBI taxonomy): domain Eukaryota; kingdom Metazoa; phylum Chordata; order Testudines; family Emydidae; genus Chrysemys; species Chrysemys picta. The sequence continues at coordinate 3,087,738 of NC_088812.1, read as the reverse complement.
TGCCCCCCCCCCCCCAGGCAAGTACGTGGTGTTGTTCTTCTACCCGCTGGACTTCACCTTCGTTTGCCCCACCGAGATCATCGCCTTCAGCGAGCGCGCCGAGGATTTCCGCAAGCTGCGCTGTGAGGTCCTGGGGGTCTCTGTGGACTCGCACTTCACCCACCTGGCCTGGTGCGTGGGGGGGAACATGGGCAAGGTCTCCCCGCCCTCTAGGGGGTGCCAGCCCCAGGCTGGGAGACTGGCCGGGTCAGGGGGGCCCATCTCTGATCTGGCCCTAGGGGGATGGTGGGGAGTAGCTGGTTCAGGGGGTGGTGGGGAATGAGACATGATGGGGTGGGGGTCTTCCCCTCTGGGAGGGGCTGGCTATGATCGTGACCCAGACTAATGCAGCAGGAAACATGGTTTCCACCTGTCACGTGCTGTGGGTCTCTGTCTCCTTCCGAAGTGTCCCAGGCCGGTGACCGAAATGCCCCCTAGACACCCCTCTTCATTCATGATGAGTGTGAGGTCAGGACCTTGCCAGCCCTGCACAACGGGCCTGGCACCACTGCCTGGGGCGGGGGGTGGGGGGACTGCCTGTCCAGTCCCTTAACCCGTCTGGAGCTGGTACCGGGCCCCTAGGGATGGGGAAGGGCCAGAGGGGTCAGAGCCCCTGGGTGCCAGGGGTTGAAACCGCCCCACAGACCAGTTCAAATGCCTCACAAGCTATCAAAAAGCCCCATGCTCCCTGGTCAGATGTGGGGCTGGGGTGGGGTCCGTCCATCCCTCCTTGCTGTGGGGGAGACACTGGGCTAGAATCCAGCAGACGTTACCAGCCGGCCCAGAGGGGCGTGGCGGGGTGGGCCTCTACTGGCTTTATCTGGGGCACCCTCTGTGGAGCAGCCTTATCACCCGTAGCCACTGGGGACCGGGCCCAGCCAGAGACAGGCCTGTAACAGGGGGTGGGGAGTGGCTGGCTAATCTGGCATGTATCTTCCCCCTCCCCCCCAGCATGGGGCAATAGGGGGCTCATCTGCTTGCTACCCCCCCCAGTCTGAGCGCTGTCTCAGCTCCTTTGATTGTGTCTAACCTGGATGTCTGTCTTTTGGTAGTTGTGGGTAGGAGGGAGGGGAGATGCCCCATCACCAGCGGCTCTGGGGGAGTCTGGCAGGACCAGTTTTCTCCCCCAGCCCCCAATGCTGTGAGCCAGGAGGCATCTGGCCCGTGGCTGGCAAAGGGTCGGGTGGTGCCGGAGCCCACTGACCTGCTGCGGGCTGGGCTGTGCCCCCGAGGGGGAGATGGTGGCCGACGCACCGGGGCCAGGTGGCCTCATTCCCTGGGGTCGCCTCTGCTGGGGAGCCGGTGCTGGGGGCAGATCTAGATTTGGGGGTCCCTGTGGCTGGGATTGGGGGTGTACCACAGCGTGGGACTAACCCCCTTGTCTCCCGGTAGGGTCGACACCCCACGGAAAGAGGGGGGTCTGGGCGCCATAAACATCCCTCTGCTGTCGGATCTCACCCGCAGGATGGCCGCCGACTACGGGGTGCTGAAGGAGGATGAGGGAATCACCTACAGGTGTGTGGGGGCGACTGACAGCCCTTGTGGCTGAGCTTCTGGGGTGGGGGGCAGCCCGGAGGTCACTTGTGCTGAGGACCTGCTCTGGTCTCCCTGTGGAGGTTTTGGGGCCCCACTGGAGCTCTGCTCCCCAACGTCACAGCAGCGCTAGCTAATGTCGAAGGACGCCCTACGGCCGGCGAAGGGTGGGTGTGTTTGGCGAGCGGGACGCTGATCGGGGAGCCGGGGGAGTGTGTGGGAACAGTGAACACCAGGGTGGGGTATATGGGGGGTCAGGGAGAGACGGAAGGAGCTCCATGGGATGCCAGGCTGGGTGGGTCACTCGGGTATCGCCACCCTAGAGCCGGTCTTGCTCTGACTGAGGCTAGAGATCTCCCGTCTCCAGTGCTGAGATTTGGTGGGGTGGGGTCCCTGCTCCCTGGGGGGCTATTGCTTAGTACTGACCATGCAGGTGGGGCTGCCCCACATCCATTGGGGGGAGGCTGCAGGCCTTCAGATCCCATTGGATCCCCACCATGACAGATCTGGGGGGGCTTGTGCACCCCCATCCTTTGCTTCCACTGGGGTGTGATCCCTCTCCCTCCTCCCCCGCAGGGGCCTGTTTATCATTGACGACAAGGGCGTCCTGCGGCAGATCACGGTCAACGACCTGCCGGTGGGGCGCTCGGTGGAGGAGGTGCTGCGTCTGGTGCAGGCGTTCCAGTACACGGACACGCATGGGGAAGGTGAGGCTGGTCCCAGCCTGTGCTGGGGGGAGCTCTTGGGGGGGGCCCTGGGGTGAAGGCCAAGGCCCGCTTAGGGGAATGCAGGGACCAGCTGCAGCAGTGTATCTAGATGGGGTGGGTGCCCCACAGCTGGGGGGTGGGGCAAGAGGTCTGAGTTTGTTCCCTGGGGGGGCTCTCAACCCAGCTGTTTCAAGCTGGCTGCACACTCTAAGGGTTAGAGACACCCCCACCCCGGGCAGGAGGGGTGGGCTAGAACCCCATGCATGGACCTACGGTGCTTGCACCTCCATGCAGCCCTGGGCAGACCTCCAAGCTGGAGAGGAAAGGTTGCCTAGCAGTTAGAGTACTAACCTAGGACTTGGCATCTGTTGCGGATTGTGGGGGAGTTAGGGCCCTGCACCCCTCTTCCCGAGATTCACTGCGACTCTCAGCCAGCCAGTAAAGCAGAAGGTTTATTCAAGGACAGGAACACAGTCTCAAGCAGAGCGTGTAGGTACGACCAGACCCCCCTCAATTAGGTCCCTCTGGGAGGTTCAGGGAGCTTAGACCCCAGCTTGGGGTTCCCTGCGTTGCACCACCCAGCCCCAACCGAAACTAAACTCCCAGCCCCTCCCGCTGCTCCTCTCCTTTGTTCAGTCTCCCGGGCAGAAGGTGTTAATTCTCCCCACCCCCGTTCCTGGCTCAGGTTACAGCTCAGGTAGCTCCCTTCAAGGGAAGTCCCACATCCCCACTGCAACCCCCCTGCAACATTCCCAGGTCAAATCTGCCCTGCTCCCTGCTCCGTCACATCTCTCCCCCCTTCGAGACTGAACTGAGCGGGGTCACTCTGACCAGTGACCTGGGGAAGTTCAGGGCTCCCTCTCCGGGACAACGCGTCCGCTATCAGGTTGTCACGTCCCTTCACATGGACCACGTCCATGTCATAATCCTGCAGGAGCAGGCTCCATCTCAGGAGCTTGGCGTTGGCTCCTTTCATCTGGTGCAGCCAGGTCAGGGGAGAGTGGTCGGTGTGCACGGTGAAGTGACGCCCAAAGAGATATGGCTCTAGTTTCTTGAGGGCCCACACCATGGCCAGGCATTCCTTCTCGATGGCCGCGTAGTTCTGCTCCCGGGGTAGTAACTTCTTGCTCAGGTACACGATGGGGTGTCTCTCCCCCTTTTCATCCTCCTGCATTAACACCGCCCCCAGTCCTGTGTCTGAGGCGTCGGTGAACACCATAAAGGGCTTGTCAAAGTCTGGGTTTGCCAGAACTGGGCCACTGACCAGAGCCTCCTTCAGCGCCCGGAGAGCCTCCTGGCACTCCTCGGTCCAGACCACTTTGTCTGGCTTCCCCTTCTTGCACAGCTCAGTGATGGGGGCGGCTATGGCGCTAAAGTGGGGCACGAACCTCCGATAGTACCCTGCCATCCCAATAAAGGCTTGGACCTGCTTTTTGGTTTGAGGAGCGGGCCAGTCTCTGATCACCTCCACTTTGGCTGGTTCCGGCTTTAGGCAGCCGCTTCCCACCCGGTGGCCTAGGTAGGATACCTCAGCCATCCCCACCTTGCACTTCTCCGGTTTTACGGTCAGCCCAGCCTTCTGGAGTCGGTCCAGCACTTGTCTAACCTGGGATATGTGGTCCTCCCAGGTCTGGCTAAAGACACAGATGTCATCGATATACGCCACGGCAAAACTCTCCATCCCCCTCAGTAGCTGATCCACCAGGCGCTGGAAGGTGGCCGGCGCTCCCTTGAGGCCGAAGGGCAGGGTCAGGAACTCATAGAGCCCCAGAGGGGTGACAAAGGCCGATTTCAGCCTGGCATCTGCATCCAGCGGCACTTGCCAATAGCCCTTTGTAAGATCCATGGTGGTAAGGTACCGAGCACCTCCCAGCTTGTCTAGGAGCTCGTCCGGCCTGGGCATGGGGTAGGCATCGGCTACAGTGATGGCATTGAGCTTCCGATAGTCCACACAGAACCGGATCGACCCGTCCTTTTTGGGGACCAGCACCACCGGCGAGGCCCAAGGGCTGGAAGACGGCTGGATCACCCCCAAAGCCAGCATGTCATTGACCTCTCTTTCCAGGTCCTGAGCAGTTTTCCCTGTGGCTCGGAAGGGGGAGCATTTTATAGGTGGGTGCGATCCTGTCTGCACCCGGTGGACAGTCAGATTAGTGCGTCCAGGCTGGTTGGAAAACAGCTGCTGGTACAGATGCAGCACCCCTCCGATCTCAGCTCGCTGGGCAGGGGTTAGCCGATCAGAGAGGGGAATTGCTTCCAGGGGGAAGCCAACTCTTGTCCCAGGGAATAGATCTACTAAAGGGTCATCTCCCTGCCCCTCCCACTGTCCACACACGGCCAACACCATATTCCCCCTGTCATAATATGGCTTCATCATATTCACATGGTACACCCGGTGGTGGTGTGCCCGGTTCGACAGCTCCACCACATAGTTTACCTCGTTTAGTTGCTTGACAACCTTGAAGGGCCCTTCCAGGCGGCCTGGAGTTTGTTTTTCCTCACGGGGATGAGGACCATCACCTGATCCCCAGTGGCGAAGGCGCGGGCCCGTGCTGTGCGGTCATACCAGACCTTCTGCTTCCTCTGGGCTCTGGCCAGATTCTCCCTGGCCAGGCCCATGAGCTCGGCAAGTCGTTCCCGGAAGGTCAGGACATACTCCACCACCGACTCTCCGTCAGGAGTGGCCTTCCCCTCCCATTCGTCTCTCATCAGGTCGAGGGGCCCCCTTACCCGCCTTCCATATAGCAGTTCGAAAGGCGAAAACCCGGTAGACTCCTGGGGTACCTCCCTGTACGCAAACAGCAGGTGAGGTAAGTACTTGTCCCAGTCCTGCGGGTGCTGATTCATAAATGTTTTCAGCATCATTTTTAGCGTCCCATTGAACCTCTCCACCAGCCCGTTGGATTGGGGGTGATATGCTGAGGCCCAGTTGTGCGGACCCCACATCTCTCCCACAAGCACCGGAGTAGGGCCGACATGAAGTTGGACCCTTGGTCCGTCAAGACTTCCTTGGGGAACCCCACTCGGCTGAAAATGGTCAGCAGCGCATCCGCCACAGTGTCTGCTTCAATGGACGATAAGGGCACTGCCTCGGGGTAGCGGGTGGCGAAATCTACCACCACCAGGATGTATTTCTTCCCAGACCGGGTCGTCTTGCTGAGAGGTCCCACTATGTCCATGGCCACCTTCTGGAAAGGCTCCTCTATGATGGGCAAAGGTCTCAATGCTGCCTTCCCCTTGTCCCGGGCCTTCCCCACCCTCTGGCAGGGGTCACAGGATCGGCAGTACTGCCGGACGTTGGTGAAGACCCCGGGCCAGTAAAAGTTCTGTAGCAGCCTCTGCCTGGTGCGCCGGATCCCCTGGTGCCCTGCGAGAGGGATGTCATGGGCCAGGTACAGTAGCTTGTGGCGAAACTTCTGGGGAACCACCAGCTGCCTCCTGATCCCCCACGACTCCACTTCCCCCGGGGGAGCCCACTCTCGGTAGAGGAACCCCTTCTCCCACAGGAACCTCTCCTTGCATCCTCTCCTCATGGTCTGTCCCACACTGAGGTCAGCCAGGCCCCTTAGCTTCCGCAGGGAGGGGTCCTTCTGCAACTCGGCCTGGAACTCGGCGGCTGAGGAAGGGATGGGGACCTGCTCCCTCTCGTCGGCTGGGTCGGAAGCCCCAGCCACCCCGCGGCCTGTCCTTGGGTGTTCCCTCCCCACCCGGGAAGGGTTCGGTGCCTCCGGTGGGACATCCTTCCCAAGGTCAGGGCGTAGTGCCCCTCGCCGGCTCTGGCTACGGGTCACGACTAAGGCGGTCTGGGGGCTGCTTGGCCAGTCCTCTAGGTCCCCCCCCCATCAACACCTCAGTGGGCAAATGGTGGTGCACTCCCACGTCCTTGGGGCCCTCCTTGGCCCCCCATTTCAGGTGTACCCTCGCTACGGGAACCTTGAATGGGGTCCCGCCCACCCCGGTCAGGGTCAGGAAGGTGTTGGGCACCACCCGATCTGGGGCCACCACCTCGGGCCGGGCCAGTGTCACCTCTGCGCCCGTGTCCCAGTATCCATAAACTTTCTTCCCATCCACCTCCAGGGGAACAAGGCACTCGCTCCGCAGGGACAGCCCCGCGCCAACCCTGTAAACGGAGAACTTTGAATCCGGAGCATCTGGCCCCCCAGAGAAGCTGGCCGGGGGCCCTTCTCTCTCTTGAGCAGTTGATAAGCTGCCAGCCCCTCTTGCGTGGGAAGCCTGCCCCTCGTCCGTCTGGGCCTCTACCAAGTTAACCCGGTGCGGGTTCGGTCTGCTCAGTCTGTCCTTGAGCTTGGGGCACTGGGCCCGAACGTGGCCTCTTCGGCCGCAGTAATAGCAGCTCAGGTCCCGTGGGTCCCCTCGAGCCGGTCGGTTGTCCCTGATGCTGGGCCTTCCCCGTGGGAGGGGATTCCCCATATTCCCCCTTTGGGAGGTCCCAGGGTGACTCTCTCTCTGCATCGCGGCGGGCCTGTTCCTTTGGGGCTCCTCCCTGCCACCCCCCTGACCGGCTCTTTACAAACTCATCAGCCAGCTGCCCGGCGTGTCGCGGGTTCTCTGGCTTTCTGTCCACCAACCACAGCCTCAGGTCGGATGGGCACCGCTCATACAGTTGCTCCAGTACCAGCAGTTTAATCAGGTCCTCCTTCGTCTGGGCCCACCAGCCCACTTGCTGGCGTATCTTTCCATGCGGACGGCTAGTTGCAAATATGAGATCTCAGGGGTTTTATCTTGACCCCGGAACCTTTCCCGGTACATCTCAGGAGTCAGCCCAAACTCTCGTAGCAGGGCCCTTTTGAATAGTTCGTAGTCCCCTTTCTCTGCCTCTCCCAGTTGGCGGTACAATGCCACGGATTTGGGGTCCAGTAAGGGGGTAAGGACCCGGAGTCTGTCCGCGGGATCCACCCGGTGCAGCTCGCAGGCCGTCTCAAAGGCCTCCAGGAAGTCATCCATGTCCTCCCCCTCCTTGTATGGGGCCATGATGCACTTATCAAAGCTCCGTGCAGTCCTGGGTCCCCCATCACTCACCGCAGCCGGGGGTTCGCTGCCCCTCAGTCTCGCCAGTTCCAGTTCGCGCTGATGCTGTCTCTCATTCTCCTGTCTCTGTCTCTCATTCTCCTGTCTCTGTCTCTCATTCTCCTCCCGTTCACGCTGATGCTGTCTCTCTTTCTCCTCCCGTTCACGCTGATGCTGTCTCTCTTTCTCCTCCCGTTCATGCTGACGCTGTCTCTCTTCATGCTGTCTCTGTTGTTCACGATCCTCCAGCTCCCTCAGTTTTAGCTCTTTCTCCCATTCCAGCCAATTCCGCTCCCCGGATGCCGAACGTCGCCGGGAGGCTCCTCTGCTGGCCGGCGGGCTTCGCCGGGGGGACCCCCTGCTGGCCGGGGGGATCACGGCGCCTTCGGTATTTGCTGGGCTCCTCCCCACCCTTCCCCTAGGCATAGGAAGGAGGGGTCTCGGGAAGCCCTCAGCAGCCGGCTGACCACTCCCAGCTGGGACAGACACTGGTGCCTGCGCTGCATTTGCCAGGCTGCTTCCCTGAGACACAGGGATCAGTTCATTCGCGCGATCTTCCGCCTCCAGCTGGGCAATGAGCTGTTCTTTGGTGAGCCTCCCAATGCGCAGCTGCCTCTGCTTGCACAGCTCCACCAGGTCGCTCTTAAGCCGCTTGGCATACATCTTCCTGCTGGCCACTCACCGGCCTGTGTGCTCACAGCTCCCCACAGTTCCCAGGGGGACCCTTAGTGTGCCAGCCCTTCTCGAGGTCACCGCCTCTCTGCCAGGGTCGAGCTGCAGACTCCTCCGCCCCTGGGACCACTCGCTGCGATCCCCCGGGGGACCCTGTTACTGCAAAAGTCCTTCTCGCTGGTCACACACTCCCAGGGGTAATAACCGTCTCTCTCCCACTCTTCAGCAGGCCTGGTCCCCGTCAATCCCCCTTCGTTTTACTGCTCCCCAGTCACTTACTGCAGGAAGCGCCGTCCACGGGGTGCAGTAGATCCCACCGCTGCCACCAGTTGTTGCGGATTGTGGGGGAGTTAGGGCCCTGCACCCCTCTTCCCGAGATTCACTGCGACTCTCAGCCAGCCAGTAAAGCAGAAGGTTTATTCAAGGACAGGAACACAGTCTCAAGCAGAGCGTGTAGGTACGACCAGACCCCCCTCAATTAGGTCCCTCTGGGAGGTTCAGGGAGCTTAGACCCCAGCTTGGGGTTCCCTGCGTTGCACCACCCAGCCCCAACCGAAACTAAACTCCCAGCCCCTCCCGCTGCTCCTCTCCTTTGTTCAGTCTCCCGGCAGAAGGTGTTAATTCTCCCCACCCCCGTTCCTGGCTCAGGTTACAGCTCAGGTAGCTCCCTTCAAGGGAAGTCCCACATCCCCACTGCGAACCCCCCTGCAACATTCCCAGGTCAAATCTGCCCTGCTCCCTGCTCCGTCACAGCATCAAACCCAGGTTTTCCTTGCCCTGCCTCAGTTTCCCCCTCTGCAAAGTGTGCGTGTGGGGGAATACGAAGCAGGGATGTCCTGCTCCCTCCTCTGGTCTCCTAACCCCTCTCCCCCGCTTTCTCCAGTGTGCCCGGCAGGCTGGCAGCCCGGCAGTGACACCATCAAGCCCACGGTGAAGGACAGCAAGGAATACTTCGCCAAGCAGCACTGAGCTGGGGGCAGCTGATGGAGGATCCAGTCTACTGTGAAGGGCCCCCCCGCGTCCCCCATTGGAAGGGGATATTTGGCAGGGTGGGGGATCCAAGAAGCTTGTGACTAAAGTAAAAGGGTTTGTTTGAAGAGGAGCCGGCTTGTGTCTGACACTTAATTTGGGGCAGGGGGGGGGGGGGAGGCTGGGTGACCCTGCTGGGGGGCAGAGGGTCCCATCCAGTTCCTGAGCAGGGCCCATCCAAGCCCCGGTGCTGAGGCCCTGTGGATCAGTTCAACCTCGGATGGAGCCCAGGTGTCTCACACCACTAGGTGGTGCTGTTGCCTGCATCTCGCTAGCTCCCTGGTGTGTGGCCAGCTCTGGGGAGGCAAATCCTGGTCTCCTAGAATATCAGGGTCAGCCTGCTCTGGGGGGGAGCCGGTTGCAGGGCCTGGGATTCTCTGCTGGGGGCATGAACCCCCTGAGGGCTCTTGGCTTCCCTCCCTCCCTCCCCCAATCGCAGCACAGCTGCCCCCAGGCTGGAAGGAACAGGGATTCCTGGTCCCAGAGGGTCCTGGCTCAGTGTTGCCAGGTTCTCGGCGGGGGGGGGGGGGGGCTGGGATCTGGCGGGGTGGGGGCAGCTGGATGGGGCACTGAGTGTTGGACTTGGAGGGGGTGGGGGCAGGGCATTGAGCTGTGCTCATCTGCCCCCCCTTAAACCCAGCCCCCTGCTGCTTTGGGGGGGGGGTGTGCTCTACAGGCATGTCCAGCCTCTGCACCTCATCTGCCCAGGCATCAGTCAGGCTGTGGCTGGCTGGGTTGGTGCTGTGCCAGCAGGGGGTGCCATCTGACCCCCAAGAGCCTGGC